>NC_142684.1:126352424-126655454 GCF_056320005.1 Nelumbo lutea
AATTACAAGAATTTTAATTTTCCTCAACTTTATAAAAGGCAGGCATCGGGCATCCACTGTACATTGTCGTGTTTGTTGGAATTCAACCGTACGGTACGGTCATTGTGGCCCCCATAATCCGGCGGATCAGCCATGGTTTTGTTTCTGGGTAATTGGATTCGATTTTCTTTTTCGGGATCTCGACAATCTTGTTTGGTAGCAAGCTGGTTTCAGCCTTTCTCTTTTTTATTTATTTTTTTTCTATCCTTTCTTTTCTAAAATGATGCATCCGTCGCTGCTTTCTTGGTTCAACTTTTACATCCCGAAAAGTGCGGATTCCTCATCAACCCCCCCCAGGCCCCAGCTAAAGGCCTAAGGATGAGGAAGCTTTACAGCACACAAAAGATGTGCCTCCATCCGGCATGTACCGGGCCCACCTCGTTGATGGGCTGCAGCCTGGGTAGGGAATAAGGCCGGGCCCATTACTTGGAACTGTAGGTCCAGAGTCTTTACTTGCCATTGTACTTGTGGGACGTGCCCGGCCAGATTTGGTGCAAAAGGACCTCTCTAACCTCACTACCTCATTAGATTGCAAATTATTCAGGTTAACAACCCCCACTAATAGGTCATTTTGTAAACACTATCACCTTGAATTTTAAAAATATAATCCTTTATCCTTTGTACTTATAAAAGGAGAGGAGAGGAATATGAATATAATATTCAAATCAGGCATGGGGTAGGGAAAGTAATAACCGATGGAGACCTCAAATCAAATGCCTTGTTCCAACAGGGCATCAAGGGAATAAAAAAAGAAAAATTATTCCATGGGGGAGCACATTTGTCTATGCATTCCAAAACCATCATTACATTTACATAACATACCACATTTCTTTTCTCGAGTTAATCCAAGGTAACTTACTTCCATAAACTCTATCAGCTTTGAAAATTATAATTAGTTGTCCTAATCCAAAACATAATTCCTTATTTTCCTTTTGTCTCATCTACAGGCTAATTATGACTCCATAATCATTTACGTAATAAAGTGAAGGCTTGCCCCCACAAATCCTCCTAGCATCCCCTAATTTAAGCGCTGAAATGTTTTAGACTTAGTTGTAGTTGTTCGCCGAGTGTCCGAGACATTGCTTATTGAAATAAAAAGAAACAGAATATGAATAATTAATGTCAGTGGGTTTGGTCATATTAGGGAATATCTCCCCACATAATTCTTAATTCTCTGGTAGAGGAGGGTAGGGTCATAGGGGTGAGTATTATAAGATGACGATAAAAAACTTCGAATTAACCTAATTTTATTATATATAATATTATTATATTGTATAGATGTGTTTAATATGAATGAAATTCGGTTTTAAAAAAGTTGCCAATTTCAGTTATTTCGGTTTCGGTTCAATCTTTTAATTTTGGTTAAAAAATTTTGACTTTATCCTGTTCGAATTTTAACCAAATGTCCACCCCTAAGGAGAGATGGTGATGGAAGCATGGAGTTGGAAGAGACTGATGTATGGTTCAAAGTATTGATACATATAATATGTCTCGATTTTCAGGTTCATCAAAACACTAAATACGGTGAATTAGGGATTTTTAATAGGTTCAAACATTATTGCCCATCCTAGCAACTGTTGGCAGTTCGGCTGATAAGTTCTCTAGCTAATTGTAGTAGACACTTGGGATTGTTGCAATTAATCAGAGTTTGGGGTTATGACTTATGAGTATGGGAAATTGAATTTTGATTTCTTCCTCACAAAGCGTGTTTCACACCAACATCACTACATGTTTCAGCTGTGCTTTTAGAACATCTTTCTAATTGTAAATGTTTATTCAAGGGGAGATATTCCAGATGCACGACTGTAGCATGCTGTGAAGTCAGTGGAGGCCTGTTCTGTGAGGAACAAATCCGAATTCATGAAAAATGGGCTATGCCCCATTGTGTAGTCCTATGAATAAATAATAATAATAATAATAATTTATTTGGTTATAAATTATCAAACTTACAGAAGAAAAGCATCATTTGTTGAAAACCCTAGATGCACGGTTTTTTTGCATATCCAAAGTATAACAAAAGAGAGACGGGACAAGCCAAAGAAGCAGAGGGCAGTATTCACAATGTTGTTTCAGAGTTTCACTGACCAAAATGTCTCAAACGAAGGGGATCATTGTGGGGTCTACTTTGAATTGAATTGCAGGAAGGGGCAAAACCCTTCACCTGACAAACATATATGATGGCATTCAAGGATCAATACCCAGTACCCAATTATCAGAAGATTCAGACCAAGAGACAATGAATCGGAATATGAAACACTAATGATTGAAGAAGAAACCAACAATAAGAAAAACCCGATGCCTCTTCCTCCCCATGATACATATACTATTTCATACTGTAGCTAAGCTTAAGTACTATTCTGATATTCTAAATTTCCAATAATAATTATCCACATCAAAATAAACCGCCAAATCAATTATCTAAGCTAACTGGGGAGCATCAACACTTAAACAAAAAGCAATTAAGCATGCAGCTCTTGTTGCAGAAAGGAATCTGGGAACCATCAAATAGAGGTGAGATTCATGCTCAAAGCTCAATCCTTGTGGACCTTAGGGGAGAGGGAGGGGGGTGTTGATCGTGGAGAAGAGCCTAGATCCTAGAGGAATACCCTAGCTTTGTAGTGATTGATTGTGTTGGATTGATTAGTAGAATTTGTTTATATTTATAGAGTAGAGCATGCCCTTGATTTTGGAAAATGGTACAAAGTACGCTTAGGTATTTGTATTCAAAAGTTATAAACATTATTATATGTATACATATGTATGGCTCATGTAGTATATAAAGTAAAAAAGTGGCGAATTTTGGCAGAGTTTGGAGAGGGATTAGGAGGCAAGGAATGTGAAGGTTTGTGCCAGGGTGGTGGTGGGTTTGATGATGATGATGCACGCCGGCAGCTTTTCTGACGCACTCTCTCTCCTCCTCCCCCTCCCCCTCCCTCCTCCTCCCAACCTCTGGTAGGCACGCCTGTTCTCTCTCTCTCTCTCTCAATCAATGTAAAGCTAACCCACTAACCCATTTTCTTGACCTCGACCTTGTTAACTTTCCTCACTCCTTGTCAGATACACTTCTAAAACCAGTACTCCATGGTTTTAACAGAAAGACCCACATCAGTCAATCCCTCATAAATATAAAAAGAACTCCGAAAGAATTACTAGAAAAGAAACGCCACTTATTCCTCATCGATTACACCAAAAATAAAAATAACAATAAATTCTTCAGATTCCCGACTCCTCTTTCTCTCTCTCTCTCTGTCTATCTCTCTCTCTGGTCTGTGCTGCGTATATGTATGTATGTACATGTGTGCTACAAGAGTAAAAAGTCCGATTGATACCCAGCCTCAAGCATCAAGCTCCTCCTTTGAAGTTTGAACGCTCCGTCTCCTATTTCTTCCTTCTTTAAAACACAAAACACCCGTTTCTCCTCCTCTCCCTGTACAGAGCGAAAAGAGCCATACAAGGATTCTATAGAGAGTTTATTGATGTGGGTCTCTGGTTAAATGGATACCTTGTTTAGGCTAGTAAGTCTTCAATCTGATCAGTCTATCAATTCCAGTAGAACCTCTAGCAGCTCCAGATCCTCTAGACAAAACCATCCGTACCACCAACAAGAAGAAGAATGCGGCAACTTTTTCATGGATGAAGACGATTTCTCTTCTTCCTCAAAACAATTTTTCCCTTACCAACAGTACCACTATCCATCCACCGCCACGACCTCAACCCCTACCACCACTACTAACACCAGTACTACCACCACTCATGGATTTGAACCCTCTCATGAGTTTGCTTTCAGCTCCCCTTGTCCTGACCTCAACTTCGAATTCGCCTCTACGACGTCCGGTAAATGGGCATCAAACCTCCTTCTCGAGACTGCTAGAGCAATCGCGGATAACAACAGTTCCCGGACCCAACAGCTAATGTGGATGCTCAACGAACTCAGCTCCCCGTATGGTGACACCGATCAGAAGCTTGCTTCATACTTCCTCCAGGCCTTGTTCAGCCGGATGACCGACTCCGGCGAGCGATGCTACCGGACCTTAGCATCAGCGTCGGAGAAGACGTGTTCCTTCGATTCCACCAGGAAAATGGTACTGAAGTTCCAAGAGGTAAGCCCATGGGCTACTTTTGGACATGTAGCTAGCAACGGTGCAATCTTGGAGGCCTTTGATGGGGAAAGCAAATTACACATAGTGGACATAAGCAACACGTACTGCACCCAGTGGCCTACTCTGCTGGAAGCCTTAGCCACGCGCACCGACGAGACGCCGCACCTACGTCTCACCACCGTGATGGCCAACAGACCCTCCTCAAGCTCCGGTGGCATAGCGGCTGGGAAAAAAGTAATGAAAGAGATTGGAAATCGAATGGAGAAGTTCGCCCGGCTCATGGGTGTGCCTTTCAAATTCAATGTAGTGCACCACGTAGGCGACTTATCCGATCTGAACTTAGCTGAATTGGACATTAGAGACGATGAAGCACTGGCTGTCAACTGTATCGGCACATTACATTCAGTAACCACAGTTGATAACCGCCGTGACATCATCATATCCACGTTTCGGAGGCTGCGGCCGAAGATTGTTACCGTCGTGGAGGATGAAGCCGATCTTGACGTCGGTGCCGACGGATTTGACTTTGTCAAAGGGTTTCAGGAGAGCTTGAGATGGTTCAGGGTGTACTTTGAGTCTCTAGACGAGAGCTTCCCGCGCACCAGCAACGAGTGTTTGATGCTCGAACGTGCAGCCGGGCGTTCACTGGTCGATCTCTTGGCCTGTTCCCCTGCCGAGTCAAGCGAGCGACGCGAGTCAGCAGCTCGCTGGTCACAGCGTCTGCACGCGGCTGGATTCAGCCCTTTCGCGTTTAGTGATGACGTGTCTGATGATGTGCGTGCGCTTCTAAGGAGGTATAGAGAAGGTTGGTCGATGATACCTGGATCCGATGCCGGAATTTTCTTGGCATGGAAAGAGCAGCCGGTCGTATGGGCTTCTGCTTGGAAGCCTTAACAGGATAACAGCGACGTCCACACGACGCGCGTGCATGGATGATGCTGAGTTCACACGTGCATGGAAATGGAATGGAACTGTTTTGATAAAGTTAAAACTGGAAGAATGGGAGAGTGTGGAGTTGGATTGGAACTGGTTTTCGGTTGGGTAGAAAAGAACCATTTACGCTTTTATTATTATTATTATTTTGTGATTGCTATTAATTATCATATTTGGAGAGCTCAGATTTATGTGGTGCAGTTTGCCTTGAGAGGAAAAAAGAAAGAGAAAAAAAGACGAGAATGTGCAGAAGGCTCTGCGCTTCTTGCTAGTCCTAGGGAATGCACAGTGGTTTTAAATGTACTTATGCAAAGATGCGAAACGTGGCAGCTGAGTTGGCAGCCATTATGGGTTCATGTCTTAATTGTGGTATTGTTATTTGTACTTTGCCAAGTTTTTTCTATGCCACGTGGCAAAAGGGTCATTTCTCCATCCGAAGTTTTCTCCTCTGACTTGGCTTAGCTACTTAGCTAGCGTGACGGTCACAATTAATTTCGGTATTTTAAGTTTTGTAATGAAGAATAATGGAGACTTCTAGGGGAAAAAAGTGTCTATTTTATTCTCCCGGTATTTGAAATTCTTTTTTTTTTTTTTTTGAAATCTAAACTAACAATTCATTAATTAATACCAGCAGAAATATCAGAGTTTAGAGCTTATACAATGTCTCTTGCAGCCAAGCCATTCAGGTGGTTCAGCTAAAGTTGTAAATCACACGACCACATAAGCTATGGTGATGTATGGTTTGGCCTTTTATATATGTGGTAATGTAGATATATTTTAGTGAATCAAGATGGATAGTTACCATCAAATACTCATGAACTCTATCTCCAAAGTGAAAGTGAAGGCTATTTTTCTTGGTTCTATGCTTCTTGAACCATTGTTGGAGAGTCAGTATAGTAGGGTGATATCACATTGATTATAAACACTTCATTTAAATGTTTTAGGTAACAATGCCAATGCCAAACACAATACTACTCACAACACTTTGTTCATTGCCTGATCAGCCTAAATACCACTTTCTGGCTTTCCGAGGTGGGTTCTTAGTAAACGGCCTTTAAGCTATCTTTAGTGAAAAATCTAAAGAATCATTTTTAGCGGCATCTGCTTCAGCCTCTTTAGATAGTTTATTGGGAATGCTTCAAATCACGATCAAATTAAGTCTACGAGCCACAAAAACATTATGACAATTATTCTTCACTGTAACTGTCAACCAGGCCAATTCTGGGTCTGTTTTGTCTAGCGAAATCCCAGTCTAAGCTCTAGTTTTGTCCGAGCAGAGGGTGGACTCGACAGCTCAACCTAGTTTTCAGAGAGAGAGTTGTGGGTATGCCCTGATCATTCACCGCACGTCGGTGCCAAAAGTTGGAAAATCCCACTATAACCTAATTCAGGGTGGCCACTCCTAACTTACCCTGAACCATTTCCATTTTCCAATCCATGTCTTATATTTAATCAGATGGAAGCTTTCAGCTTGTTCAAATGGAAGAGTTTATTGTTAGTGGTAGTAGAGACCTTAGATCCAAACGCTACTTAGTCAGGGTGGGGTGGGTAGGGTTGGATGAGGTTTGGGAGATAGGGTACTCATGTAGTGGTGATGGGTATGGAGAGGGGACGGGAGTCCAAGTGCAAGTGCATACCTCAAATGGTTGAAAATGAGTCTCAACCACTTATGATGCTGCAAAGGCTATACTCTTCTAACTCGGTTCAGTTTATGGATGATTCAGATTCCATTTGTTTATACTGTATCTAACATAACATGGATCCAGTCCTATCCAGTTTTATATGATCCTATTTGAAAATATTTAAACATATACGTTTTTCTGGTATTCAAAATATATATACGTTGAAGTCTAATATGAGTTATATATCTTGAATTTATTTTATTTAACCATACATGATGCATGGCATTTGGATAAGTATCCGTTTTATCACTTACGTAGGGTGTTTCATATGGTGGTATTATACCATTTTGTGTATGTAGCGCGTGCTTATGCATGGAATAAACAATTGTTGCATTGCAATGGGCGTACAACGCTACAATACCAAATATCATCATATAAGGCCTTGTTCACTTTTCGATAAGTTATTTATTCACGTAAATGCATTTATCCAGGTATTAAGTATTTCCTACACACTTATTCGGATAAGTGTATTTACCCATCTTCTTTTATATCCCAGGTAAAGGCAATGACCATTTTAGCCATAAAAATTTATTATTAAAAGAGGCATATTTATCTCATTCAAATGTTAGTAACTTTCTCCTAAGTGGAAAAGTTGTTTAACTACCCATTAACCAACAATATGGATTTCTTGGCCAATGAAAATCAAAATCCCATTAACCAATTTTCCCCCTTCTCAAAATCCAAAAATAGAACGCCCCCTAAATACATAAATAAAATTTAATGGAGTGTTCCACAACATGTTTTTGTTGACAATGTTGCCGAACACTCCCTAAACTATTTTATTAATAGTATATAATATTTACATATTTTTATTTAATTGTGTATTCAATATCCAAATTCAGTTTAAAATGAATAGTTAGATAAGATTTGGTTCAAATCCAAATATTCAAGGTATATGCAATCGATCCATTTGAAACACTAATCACTTTTGATTGTGGTCTTGCAATCATTTACAGTTTTACCCATAATATCAAGTCAATTATAATACACCACGTCAGCTGCATAATCATGGACCCCACATTAGCATCGTCCCCTCCAAGGGGGTGGCACTTTGGCTGTTGGGGGCCAGCAGGAATGCCACGTTATCATGAAAGTGGATAAATTAATAATTACCTCTTATTTTATTTTGATAAAAAAAAGGAAAAATATGGGTGTGAATAGGTGAACGTGTATAATCCAAAAATTGCTTTCAACAACATAAGTTGTTGGCACCCAACAGCCAAAGTTACCTTAGGCGTTACTCGTTAAGTGTGAATTAAGGGTGAAACAAATCAATTGAGGGCTGATTCATTGGTGTGCTAGTTGAGTTATCCCAGTTTTAAGGGGAATCAAATCCCACAACCAGCACTTTGGAAAAAGGGGGAAAGTTATTGCTGATTAACAAAAAAAAAAAAAAGAATTAAGGGTGAAACAGAAACATAAACTAAAAGTAGGAGAGTACATGAATATTTTTAAAGATCAACAACTTTGAACGTCTAAAAAAAGGGGTCAGTATATAGTGGGGAGTGGGGAGCCATCGAATCTTGGGACGGCCACGAGCTGGGCCTGGGTTATGTTTTGGGAATCTAACAAAAAAGGGTTAGTCATTAGTGGGGTGCACGCTTTTGTTGATGTGGGTGGGTTTTGCCTTTTTGTCAATCTAATCCCATTCTCCAAAGGGGAAGAGTCCTTATTGCCTTTTTAGGTACCTCCACCAATTCAATTCAATTGCCTCTCTCTCTCTCTCATTCCAACCTTGAGAGATGGCTCTTTAGGCAATTAGTTTAGCCCCACACGTGAACGTAGTGGGAACTCCTTTTGATGAGACTACTCGTTCCCCTATCTCTTCTCTACTAGCTTTGGCCTATGAGAGGATTTGTTCCTTCACGGCTTACCTGATGTTGTCCATGTCATGCGTGTACCTGTCTATCTTATCTATTATCTGCACATCCCCCTCTCTCTCTCTCTTAAGTCGACATTTTCAAGCTGTTTCTTAGGCTAAAATGGTTGGACTAGAAACCTTTTCATCTTGTGGATCAATGTTGATAGGGCAGGAACCTAGCCCTTTGTGGCGATCATAGAGGATCTCAAGTTAAGGCTGTGTTTGTTTTGAATTCCCTTTCCTACCTTTTCCTTCAAACCAAACACAACTAAGGGATTTCCAGGCTTCAAATCTACTAAACAAGAAGATTTGGGTAGAAGTCCCATAAATGACCCGGGAATCTTTCACATGGCATGTAATTGAGGGATCATTATAATTATAAATACTCTTCTATTGACAATCTATTGGTCATGGGCGGATTTCAGAATGAAAGCCTGCAAATCGATCCATTCTTGAGGAGGTATTTAAATTTCAATAGTAATATCCTTCTTTCAATGTGGCTTTGGAGGCGAACAAAATGCCCAATTTTGAGGATCTCCTATCTATAAATTGTCCGGATAGTTAAGTTCATATCCATTATACCTGACCCAAGACCCGGATAATTACCTGGGCCTACATTAATTGTGTAATGGTCCAGATAAAATGACCCACTCAATAACTTCAAATGGCACTGTTTTTAGTTTTTACTATCTACCATTCAACTTCATTGAGTTCGTTTTTCTTCTCTGCTATGACCATCTGTTGATACGGCAGAAATTCGATAGCTAATTCACAACTATGTAAGGTCAGATACATGACTCCTGTTCTCCTATTTCATTCTAGGAAGGGCCATGGATCTCTAATATAATGGACTAATATAAGATAGGACATAGGATAGGAGCAATTAGTATGTATTTTGCTTCATTAAACACTTAAGGCTGTGTTTGTTTTGAAGGAAAAGGTAGGGAAAGGAAGGAAAAGATGGGGAAACCTATACTTTCCCTACCTATTCCTTCCAACCAAACACAGCCTTAGGGGGTGTTTCGGCAGCTTTGGAGCATTTCTGGTACTTTTGGAACAGAAAAACAACTATTTTCTGCTCTCAGCAGAGTACACCAGAAACGTTTTATCAAAGGGGCCAAGCCAAATTGATTAGGTTTTTGTTTCATTGTTATGTAGTGATGATTATTATGCGAGAATTAAATTAAGGGCTGTAATAGTTGTAAGTACATTCAAATAATATAACAGCTTTCTGATGGCTGCGGTACGGGTTGTACCAATACTCCAAAGTCTAAAGCCTGCACAAAATAGAGCAAAAGGGAAAAAGGAAGCAAAAGGAATAGTATAGTGAAAATCAACAAACAACTTTCACAAGCTCGACTAAAATGATATAGAGATGAAAGAACTTTGATACCCAAGTCAAAAAGGAAGTTCCATCAAGTTTCTTTGTTGAAACTCCACAATAACTGGGATTGGCTGTTCTTTTAAGTACTTGGTTCCTTGATTTAAAATACAAGATTAAACTATTAAACAACACCCGTTAAAAGCTTAACACATAATAATAAGTCTTCCCAAAGTTTTTTTTTTATTTTTTTTAATTTATTTTTCTATTTCTTTTATAGTAACTAGTAAGTGTTTCTTTGATTGGTTCATGGCTTCATGCTTAGCCATTTCCAGAACCAGAATCCTTAGGCTGCATTTGGGAGTGCATTTTGGTCTAAACAAGCTTTTGCAAATGGACTTTTTAAATGGGCTTTTTGATAAAGCACCTTAATTAGTGTGTGACTGTGTGTGTTTGAAGAGCCATTGGCTTTTTATGGTTCAAAATAGCTTCTTGCAAATATATATGGAGTCTTTTTTTTTTAGTTCCTCTGCTTTTTCAAATGAACTTTTTTCACCAAACAATAACCTGCTTTTAGCTTTCTCGATCAATATGAAAAGCACAAAACTCCGGTTATTCCCAAATGCAGCCTTAATCATTTTCAATGTGGTTTGTTTTTTTTTATTTAATTTTTTGACAAGTCTTTTTGACTGGACTACATCAGGGACGTGGTTGTGGTCTTTGTTGAGTAGTTGACATAACCCACCGATTGAAAGCTTCTCATGAATTGAGACTTGAGATGGGTGGTACTTGGACATGGAACGAACAAACCCTTTACAGGGTCATATTAATAGCAGTTGGACTTGGACCAACTTAGGCCTGGTCCAGTCCAAGTTCACCACGTGATGATTTGAAAGCTCAAAGCATGTAGAGAGGACACATAAGTTGATCAACGATTGAGCCGTTGCATATTTGGCAATACAACCAGCCTTAAGAAGCACACATAATGGACGGATGCCACCTTCAAAATATCTCTCAGGCCTTCTCCTAGGTCAGTGGGATCTGATACATGCAGATCGTCCAGTGGATTCGGGGAGGCCCACACAAAAATATAGCTCCAAGCCTCAAAATCAGCTCTGAGCAACTTTTTTGGTAAATGAACAGATTAGAAATCAGTTTACTTTCTAATAAAAGATTATTCTTTTTCTCTCCCTCCCCAATGTTAACATCTTCCTTTGTACCATTAAATCTCAAATCTATGTCTATATATATTAAAAACAAGTTTTGTTTAAATATAATTCTTTTCACTGTTTTTTTTTTATTTTATTCTTTTAAATGCTATAAAATCCAACTGTTACAACGGCAATAATGGTATCGGGTGTTCATGAAACGAAATTTATTATATATGTGAAAATCTTGGGCACTCACAAATCAAAGAGAAGCTTTATTACATCCATGCTTTCTATCAAACTAGTAATCTAGAAAAATTTTATCCAAGTTATTACTTTATTGACAATTTATTATCGAAGTCTTCCCTAAAAAGTATTACATTAATAGTTCTACCAAATAAGGGTTGAATAAGAAGTGTGAGAGGCTTGTTGAGATTGAAACCAAAAGCAAAATAATTTTCTAAATTCTAAAGTTTGAGTAAGAGAACACAAACAATCTTGCATACTGACCATAATAAACAAAATTTTTACTGTCCTACCTCTCACTCTAATGGTCTACCATAAATTGAATAAGTAATCTACCAGACCATATACAGGATGGTATGATAATAATGATTATTATTATTATTAATTGTGATAGTAAATAATTTTAATTTTATTTTGCCCATTGATTTTACTTTCCATTATGATGATATAATTCCATGAAAAATGTCATAAAAATGATTTGACTTTTAAAATATAAATGAATCAGGCACATTAGGAATAATTTAATTTGATATGACCACACCGTTTTTGTGCTCTTTTTGGGTTTAGTTTTGAAAAGTACAATTACAAATATATAAAGTGTAAAACCTTATATTTTATATTATTTTATATGTATTTGCACTGTACATAAAATTATGAAAAAAAAACTTCTATTAGATTTTCAATAATTGAGATGTTGGAGTTATCAAATGCATGCCCACATTACCATTAAGTCATTAATGCACACAAATTAAAATTCCAATTTTAGCCTTTACTATTTGACTTTCAACTTTTCTAGTAATTCTCTCCATTCTTCTTTGAACAAATAAGATAAAAAGGCTGAAATGAAATAAAGAGAAATGAATTTGTTCTTTTTGAGGTATTTTTGTAATGTACATCTGGATGAAAATGATCAAGGGTAAATCTAGTATTTTAAAAAAATTAATACATCACATTAGTATTGTAGGGATTCCTTATTCTGGAAATCAACTGCCCCTCTTCTGAGAGATTTGTCTCAGGAAATAGGTTTTCCAGTAAAGGCTAACTCCTCTGAGAACATAAACTTGGTCCCCTGGATCAAGTCAAACAACTCTTTTAGGGTACCAGCCCAACCTAGACCTCCTGCCCTTAGACACAGCCCAATAGCAAATATGATATAGTAGAATAACAGTTGGAACCAGAGGTTGATCTAGCATCACTTCAACGACACCCCTATATTTCCGGAAGATACCTCCATCTCCCAGATTTGGACACCCCATCGCTCGGGGAATTCTCAACGAAGCATGCTTATACCCAAATCTATTGATACTTGAGTAATCCCCATCTTTGCTAACAAGAAAAAAATGTTTTAAGTGACTTTGGAAACTCCTTGTCCCAAGATTCCAATTGATTTTTTGGAGAATTGTTAATGGGTTCATCGTAGTTAAGCAGCATATCTTCTCTAATGATCAAGACCAGACTTCTCAGCTTTGCAATGAAGCCCCTGAAACAATCAACTATCCTTTTTTGGAATGTCAATTTTCTCAAGCCATCCTGCTCACTGCCCCGTGGAACATAAACTTGCAAAACTTGTATCAAGGGTCTTGGTTTAATTGCATGCTTGCTCTCATGAATTTGTTGCCTGATCGTATGATGCTTCATCTAGTTCGTAACTGGTATGTCATTGCTTTGTATTATATCTTGTGGGCAAGGGATGAGAAGTGTTTCAGAGACAAACAAATACCAATAGAGATAGTTATTACTAAAACGAACATGTTTCAGTTCATACAATCTCAGGGAGAAGACATCTCTCACACTTCCCTTCAACCCATGATAAATTATCAAAGCAAATTTTCTTTAGTGCTGAAATCGAATACGGATTTGATTATTTTTGTGGATGGAGGCACAGTATCTCCTAACACAGGCACTTTCCAAGCAATCTACTTATGTTCGGATTCGTCGCCCACGGTGAAAGGGATCCAATCGGCATCTTCTCTCCCTTAGTCTTGTCTTTGGCTTTTTGCAGAAGACAAAGGGTTTACTGAAAAGTTTCAACTCTTTTTTCTATAATTCATGTAAATACAAAGTACAATATTCTGGCCCATATGATAGGTCAAAGGGCCAAATCCTTGCCCAGGATTACCTTTACTTATCGGATTAACCCTAGGAGATTCCTGATGTCTTGACTATGTTGGAGTTATAATATAATTACTTTAATCTTTCAAAAAAACAAATAGTGGTGTTTGCACCTTGTTCAAAATTATATATAAGGGAGGCATGAAGCGAAAAAAAAACTATAAGGGAGACTTTTATTAATGTCAAAACACAAGTGGGGCATTCAGACTAGATTTTACTATATCCAAATCCAATCTGAGTTTGATATTTCGAATTTCGGATTGGAATCCAATTCTACTACCTTATTGTCATTCAAATAAAGAAATATAAGTATAATCAGATTATTGTGAAATACATATATAGCGAGAAAATATTATATGTTATTTCCATATATTTGCAAGATTGTATTAATTATAATTGGGTTCAGATTTTTATCAGATCTAGTGGAGTCAGATCTACATCCGATTCAATTACTATATGGATGAATGCAAGTTTTAACATCCAAATCCAAGTATTTAGGAGATTGTCAAATCAAAGTTTTTTTTATGATTTTTTCTAAATTTTAAAATTAGAGGGCGTTTAGTATTGTGAATCTCGCAGAGGCATGTGATTGAATTTATTGGGATTTTTTTCTCCATGAGGCTACACAATGGGGTAGTCCATCCCAAAACCCTCCTCATCCTCAACCTTGGTGCAAGCAAGATTCGATCCCAACCTCAGTGCTCGTCATTAAGTTGTCAAGGCAACAGTCACAAAGCGGTTTCCAAAGGTTGCCTTGCCCAAACACCATAGATTTTATATAGGGCAAATTTCTTGAAGTACCCCTAAGCTTTAGGAAATTGACTAACTCTACATCTACTGTTTACATATTGTCTAAAAGTACCCCTAAGTTTTCTAACAATAGACTAAGTTCTCCCCCACCGTTAGTATTCCGTCACAAACCATTTACATGTGACACTGTGATGTATAAATTCTTTTAAAACCCAATATTACCCTTGTCTTTTGTTAACAAAGTCACCTCTAGTTTCAGTTTCGTCTTCTAAAACGATTGGTGGCATAGCTATGGGCCTTAGGCATATTGCATTACGCATATTAAGTCTTACATGCACTTCTTCCGCTTGTGAGCGCAACTAGAACACTTTAAAGCATGTAAGTTCTAAGTAATTGGTGATTTTGTGCTAAAATTAATTATTAAAATTAAAATACTTATTTTTATAATTTTTCTTATTTTGTTGTGAATGCATATTCATACAAAAAAAAAGAGACATAGGCTTGACCAAAGGAGACTCAATGATCTTGCATTTGTTCAATACAATCAACATCTCTAAGAGAGATTTATGACAAGGCGCACAAATCCAAAGCAATTTGACCCTATTTGCTTTGATGATGTAGATGCAATTAGTGAAAGGTTGACTAAGAAAGACCCCTCAAATGACTTGCTTTATGAAGGATGTAATCTTACATGGACTCAAGTTGGTAAAGCATTAGGAGCATCCGAAATCCTTAAAGGGTGAAATAGGCCAAGGAGAAGTGGGCATGGATGTGGAAATGCAAGTGGGGGTACAAATCAATGTTTTAAAAACCGACTTGGAGGTCGAACCGTTTTTGCCTATGGGTCGTGGGTCATCGGTTCAACTAGTCGGGTCAAAATATTCATACCATTCCACATCATCATATATATGTATTAACTATATTTTATCAATAAATAATGTATAAATATGTTTTAGATATGTATAAATATATATATATATATATATATATATATATATATTATCAATAAGTAATGTATAATATGTTTTAGATATGTTATATGTACTTTTATATTTAACTTATATTTTTTTAACTTAGTTTTTAATTTTTTATTTATAAAAAAATATTAAAAATTATAATTTAAGGCCAAAAAAGGGGTTTTTTGTGAAAATAACGGGGCAAAGCACCTACGACTCCTTGGAACGCATAGACCTCAAAATGTTACCCAAAAAAAAATCACCCCAACCGAACATCATAGTGTAAAGTTATGGCCTCTGAAAGTTTGCATACATTGAGTGTGCAACCCACAACCCGGTGACCGGGTCGAATGGGTCAACAGTTGAACTAGCTGGGTCAAACAGTTCTGACCAAGTCAATGGTTTTTTACCATTTGACGGGTCTTGATTGAACAGAACCTGAAATCTTGGCCTGGTGATGGTTCGAACGGTTCGACTGGCCGGGTCAATGGCGGGTTGAAAACATTGGTACAAATAGAAATAGAGATAGAGGTGGAAGTATAGGAAGTCGTGGGAGAGGTGGTTCTGGTAGATAAGATAAAGACAAAAATGTTGCTCAAGAAGAAGAGGAAGACTCAATGTGGGACAAAGATGTGGAAGATAATGAAGATGAAGTAGTAGATATTGATGTTGAAGATGACAATGACGATAACAAGGATGAAGTTGTTGATTGTAGTGTTAATGATGTTTGTGCATTCAGCGGAGGTGTTAGTGGTTATTATTTTTTAGACACTCCAATTAATTAGAGAAAAATGAGTTTTCTTAAAGGTTGTTTATGATACATTTAAATTTCATATTTATTTTTTTGTGGACTAAGATGGATGATGATTTATATTTATACTTTTTCATTATATCGTATTATGCTTTTTATTTTTTAATTTAGACAAATATATTAGTTGCTGATAATTTGGTATTGCCATTTTTATAACTTATTTTTGTAATGGTTTCATGACTTTCATCTTATTGATTCATAATTGGCTACTTCCTACATAAACTATCAAGCATCAACCAAGATATGTGTTTGAATCCTTAAAGGACTGATATTGAATTCTTATGAAATTTTTTTATTTATTGGTATAGTGTTTCTTCCATTTCTTAAGGGCAAAGTTGAATTCTTAATGATTCTTTTAATTTATTTTCTTGTTAAAGCAAAGTTGCAAAAATAAGAATACACTCAAGGTCAACACTCAATCATTAAAAATGTATGATTTTATAAAACTAAATTATTAGTTTTTTTAGTGTATTTGTCATGTTAGACTTGTTACTGTTAGTTAGATTTGGCTAATATTCATATTATGATATTATCTAGTTGCTCACTTGTTTTATTACTTATTTCCTCTATTGATAATTGAGATATTAGTTTAAATGTTTAAATTTTATGTTTTCATAAGAAAATTACATGAAGGATTTTATTGATGATGCTTAGTGTAATGTGATAGTTGAGAAAATGTAATAGATTCCATCGCCTAAGTGTCGCCTAGCCTCGCCCAGTCGCCTTGACATCTATGACATTACCAATTAAAGCCTTATCCCAATTATATATAGGATCAGATGCATGAGTCAATGTTTCACTATTCCATTCAATTTACGAAGAGAAAAATCAGGATCCATGAGAATTTGATAAAAGTTTTAGTGATGAATGGCAACCTAATGCACCCTACTTCTTTCATCCAGACTATCCGGTCTTGAGACCAGTGGTAGAGCACTGGTGCAAATCATCAAACTCACACTGGTGGACAGTATAATGAACTTGCTAATAGCTTCTAATTAAAAACGATGAAATAAACATAGCATCTGGCAGGGAAAGAATTGGAAGCCGGTTCTGACGAACCAACCCAAGTCTGGGAAGTGCTTCTAGTTCTAGTCCATCCATGATGTAAAATCCCAGGCTCAGGTTGGCCCTATTCGTCTTTTCCTGCTCGAGTTGGGCTGCCTGCAGTCTTGTACTTGACGGAGGCTTTTAACTTTTAAGCATACCGTCCCAATTCTCCAGTGCATATTTTCTCACATTAGTGGATATGTGGCATAAGGATAGTTCTCATTGTCCCAGAAAATCCTTATCCAGTCTCGAATCTACAGAGTGGCCGACCAATTTTTTACCTATCTTCTCGATCTCACATTACCCTGCTTGCAACAAGTGTGCTGGTCAAGAATACACTTCTGCAGCTGAATGCTGATACGGAAACTAGTGATTCCTGAATCCTGAGATTTAAAGCCTCATGTTGTACATATTAAGTACAACTGAAATGACCACCACATTCCACACTTACCAAAAGCCAGAAAGAATTTATGTGGAGTAGTGGTGGTATCCTATGTTATTTATTTATTTATTTTTCTTGTTGAAACGCCTTTTTGAATATCTGACATCTTATAAAATTTGAAACGGAGATTTTTACAGTCGCCAATGATGGGTTAAAGAAACATCAAGGTGGATCAGGATTTTCCACAAACAGAAGTTGAATAATCTTCAGCCACTGTCTTTCAATGATGATATTAGTGATTCCATGGAGAGACATTATTAGAAAGCTAGAGCTTCGGCTTCAAGAGCAAACATTTGGAAATCCCACATATACTCAAATAGAATCAGTAGTAGAGCCATCGACATTAATTCTAAAATACCTGGATCAGGACTTCTCCAATGAGGATGGGTTTGGTTGGTTAGAAAGAAGCAAGTTAATTGAATCAGGATTGATCAATTATAATTATAAGCAGAGTTAAGAACCTAAGATAGAACATGGAGATCCAAGACGAAGCCATAATTCTATAGGTTGGGGTGATCTTTGATTCATATAGTGAAGCCGGACCTAACTCACACTACACTGAAACGTAAGATTTTCTAACTTGTCAAGGTTAAACAAGAGACAGACTTTGGACCCGTTTGGGAGGAAGAGTTGAAGATTCAGCAAAGCTGGTTCAGCTGCTTTCAAATGCTCCAATAAGCTATTCAAAGAAGGCTGAAGCAGAGAGCCCTTCAAATGACCCACGGACAGCTGATTCTGGACTCTGGATTTTTCATCAAACATCATTTAGTTGTTCTTGTGGGGCCACCTTAGAAAGCCACCTCTACACTTTGGCCCTCCCAAACGGGCACCTTGTCCAACTTTCCTGAAATTGTTTGCTAGAATACTCTTAACTGAATCTGGATCTGCTCCTCACAATGCGTTCTAGCCATACATGGGAAGATGTTCCCAATACATGGTGGGATGGAGCTGTGAGCTGTACTCTGAGGAGCACATACGGATTCCTCCGAACTGAGATTGCACCTGATAAGCATCTCCATTAGGGGTTTTAATGGTATTCGAAAATCCGATTTTGAATTCGATATTCAATATACTCAAATTGAATTCGGATATAACCTGATTTGATTCGATAAATATCCGAATTCGATCGATTATTTAATTCTTATATATAATATATATAATAATTAAGTTATATAAATAACTTATATATTTATATACTTTATATCAATAAAATATTTATTAATTATCTAAAATAATTAATTAATTGAATTCGAATCGAATCGAATATTAGAATATTTAATCGGATTCGAATTTGGATATTAATTTTCAATATCCGTCGGATATTGAATCGAATTCAGATACCGAATTTTCTAATCGAATTCGAATTCGAATATTGCCTAATCTGATTCGAATTCGTTCCATTTACACTCCTAATCTCCATAGGCCATAGGAACATGCTATTATAGGATGTAAGGATTTTACAGCCCATATTTTCTTGTCAACAGGACCATTAATGTTACATCCTTCCATTAACAGTCCTGCATCCGCAATAAGATTTATCTAGGAATAGACTTGGTAGTAAGTTGCCTTGGACCAGGACCCAGGAGTAAGAATATGTGCTAATTAAAAACAAATCCTCCAATGGAGATGAAAAGATCTGTAAGTGAATTTGCAAAATGACTAAATCTGCCATTGAGTCCAAACATCCTCACGCTTTGGTTTCATTCCAAGCCATAAGGTGGTAGATGATGAATTCTGTAACAAGATGATGAGTTTTGAGATTTGAGTAGTACTTGAGTAATCTGTAATGGGTTTATAGCTTTGTGAGCTAAGAACCCACAGATGCATCCAAACTCTAATGCTTCTTTTAGATTCAAAAACCCAAAAATATTATATATTTGTTTTAAAAATAGAATCATTAGTACTGATGAACATCCCTCTTAAATTTCTTTACCATTCCCAACAGCCTACAAACTGATTTGCATAATACATCTCTGCAAGCTAAAATAATGCAAGTGCTTGATACCCTACATCAAGCTTTAATAGACTACAATTCATTAGCTGGTAACGATTGAAATGGAAGTTATAGCTATGCATAAGTTAATGAGGTTTCCAAACAGATGAGACCACTGCTAAGTACCCAGTCCTGAACGACATTTTTCATTTTTAACAAAAAAGAATCTCTTCCCCTTATTTATACTTCACGAAGCTCATATTAATGAAAATAAAGCACCATGAGAAGGGAAAATAGTCTTTTTTAACAATGTTACAACCCTATTTGTAATGATTTTGGATATTATGTCATAACTAACTTTGCCAAGCCTAAGGCTGAGTTTGGAAGGAGTACAAATGCAAATATATAGAGTGCAAAATCTTATATTTTGTATTATTTTGTATGTATTTACACTGTACATATTTGCATTTGTACTCCTTCCAAACTGAGCCCAAGGTGACAAAGATCATTGTCTTTTTTCTTCTTGTTTTTTTGGCGATCAAGGGCAGAGAAGTAGCATTAAGGAATTTCTTTTGATCAATTGTACCATCCTCGTCACTTTGAATGTGAGAATGTCGATCCTCGAAGTAAAATCATCAGAAAATGGGTCAATTGCTTGAGTACCATATTGCTTCAATCACTGTTGTTTCTATTAAATGATTTTAGATCTCTCAAGTCTCCTCTCTGAAAGCTTATAAACATGATAACATCATCGACAGAACCCATGCCTAAAGGCTAAAATCTACAATGAATAGCAGTTACTGGATTGTGATATTTGAAGAAGCATAGATAACAGAGACAAAATCAGGAAGCAGTGAAAGAATAAATAGAGGCCTAAATTTTGATACAGGACCATTAGGAAAAAGAAATAAGAAAGAAAATGTTAACTTTTACATGCCCTTCCACCCATCTGGAAGTCTCCATCTTTTGTGCCAGTAAATTGATACTCTTGACCACAATGGAAACCCAAAATTGTTCTCCAATGGCTGGTCAGCTCCTCCACCAACTGCCAGAGGTAACCATACATACCTTGAATCACCTAACTCAGCAGAGTTCCACCGATAAGCCATGAAAATAAATGAGACTGGAAGCCCCGGTAGTGGCAACACAAAAGTGCTTTGTTCAAAAAAAAATTGTGTGTCTTGATACCTCATTCCCACCTACACAAGGATTTCCTAATGTCTCTCAGGGGCGCCCAAGATTGACTTGGCTGCATGGGAAAGTGCACTGTTTGGGGCCCAACCTGTGCAACCCAATGTAATCATGTAGTAAGCACCTTGGTGTTTGAATATAGCAGGAGCTTCTCTGTGCTTCCCCACCAGGATCTTTCTCATCATATGGGTGATATTAAGATAATCATCACTGAGGCGCCCAATCCCAATGTGAAGTTCACTACTGTCCTCTGATGAGTAGATCAGATAGGCCGCATCATCATCATCTTTGAAGATAGTCATGTCCCTGCTGTCATAACCACGGGGCTGCTTGCTGAAGAGGTACTCAGAAGGGCCAATAGGAGAGCTACTGACAGCAACAACCACAGATGCTTTGGTGTAGTTGGCATCATCTACATGCATCCACATTACATACTTTCCTGTCTTTTCATTGTAAATCACCTTTGGCCTCTCAAGCACATTTGATTTGTAAAGATGATGTGTTTCATTTGTTTCTTCTCCTGTCAGTACAATACCCGCATTTTTCCATGTCCAAAGGTCCTTGGAAGAGTAGCAACTCACTCCAATCATGTCAACCTATTAGCCAAAGTGGGAAAGTATTTAACACTTCAAAATTATGCTTAGTAGAGAAATAAATTAGCTTCACATATTATGATAAATGGTAACAACCAAATAGTATTAGAATATTCTCCATTTTCCTTTTTCCACTGATGATATGTATGTATTTGAGAAAGGTATAAAAAAGGCATGCAGAAAGAGCAGGCTGTGGAGAGAAAAATGATAACACCTTTAAACTCCATAATCTAAGAAGAGATTTTGAACCTTCACATTACGAGTTGATATTATGCTCTCAATATGTCAGCTTTGATTCTTGAAATGGATCCAACATTACATCCCATGGCCTTTTATTAGATGAAAGAACAGTGGACACATTTGGATTTTGGCACCCTACCAATTTTGGTTCAACACTGTGGATTTATGCTTATGTGTATTTGTTGTATGAAAATAAAAATATCCCTTATTTCATATTATATAAATGTTCTTCTGTTGACCAAATTTGACAATTTATACAGGCATCAAGACTGGCACTTTTTATATAAATGTTCTGCTGTTGACCAAATTTGACAATTTATACAAGCATCAAGACTGGCACTTTTTCTTGAACCACAGTAGCATAGATCCTATGTTGTAGTTGTCTTATTTTGCATCTTATTTCAGTCCTATATAAGTGGTTAAGTAGCTCTTTCCAAGGCTACCTCATTCCCCCAGGCAGTATTTGGTTAAGTAGTTGTATCATTTTGCATCTTATTTCAGTCCTATATTTGTATAGGTTTCCGTACATATCCCTTCCTTTTCCCTAACTTTTCTTTCAAACCAAACACATCCTAAAAGGTTATTTAATTGCAGAACCATATAGCCCATTTTTGTAGCCAAAAGAAAAGAGTATAACCATGTAAAACTAAACTGCATATCAGGTATAGTTCGTGTGATTATGCACATCCTTGTTTGCAAATAGATTTTGTGCTAATTAGACCTTTTAAAACTCCACTCCTTACCTATGATACCCAAATATGACATCATTATCACATATATGGGTACAGGAACAGGTATTCATTTAGTATCTAAAGAAAAGATAAAGAAAACCAAAATTCTGCCTTGTTACCACAAAATTTGACATCCCAACTAGGTGGGCAGAAAATTTATTTCTATTAGCAACGCAAAGGATAAATTTTTCCCTCAAATATATGATTACTCCACTCTTTCAAAATGCTCCAATTAATGGTGCAAAGAGTACTCCTCCATAATTCAGTAATACTTTCTTGGTATGAAAGTCATCTACTCACCAATCAATACCACAAAGGTAAGAAGCAATACTAAGTCTTAGTAGAGAATTAGCAGTAGAAAGGAGATGATCATATGCATCACTATCCAACTTCATCATTTTAGACATAAAAATGTAAGACGTAGCTTTTCCATTATTAACCACAAAAGTGTTGTTTGTGAAAGACAGCTGGAAAGGAAAGCAACTTTGAAGGGGAAAGGGCGGGTACATCATATATCCCAGAAATAGAAGGGTATTACTTCACTCCTCTAAGGATGGCACCTCACTTTCAGAGGGGTGATGTAGCATGTTCCAAAAGAGAAGGGTGATACCTCACTTTACTAAGGTGTGATTATCAGGGAAAATAAGGACTGTCTACTAAGGGAAAAAAACAGGTTGACTATGTAGGTTCTATAATGTTTATGAATCAGAGACAGGGTTGTATGGTATAACTGTATAGGGACTGTAATATGAAACCAGAGGCAGGTAGATTGGTACTAAAGGAGGAAACATCTGCTACAGGAGGTATTAGGGTTAAAAAGACTAAAAGTGAGCTATAACAGCAAGAACCATAAGCTAGAGTAACATGTTAACAGAAATTTAAGATTTCAGCAAATAAGGTAGACAGTGGATAGAAGAAGAAAGAATGAAGAATAGAAATATATGCTGTAATATGAAGCCAAAAACTTAATATGCTATATTCAAGACGAGAAGTATTAGTAAAACACTAAAACTAAAAAAAAAATTGCTCAACAGAAAATTTTGAAAAATAACATTAATAAGCAATTTTGTTAAACCCATCTAAAAACATTCCTCTACCAACTGAAAAGTGAATGAAACTTGAGGGAAAAGTGAATGAAACTTGAGAGTGAAACACCATCACCAAAAGAGAAGAAAAAGAATCTGTCAACCACTAAGTAGGGCTTGAAGCCCCCTGTGAATTCATAAATCCAAGGAGCATGCCACACACAAATAAAAAGGATGGCGCCCAGAAGAAACATAAAGAAGTATCCCTATAACTTTCCCTTTTCTACTCAACCCTTTCAGATACCAGCTTTGGAGGAGGGCCTCAAGCACAGATAGAAGCATCCCTTACTCCAAAGATACAGTGAGATTGACCAAAAATATACTAGCCAATGTGCAGTCAATAAACAGGTAATCTGCTATTTCTGTTGTTGTTGCTAAAATGACACTGTGTAGAATCCAGCTCCATCCTTCTCACGCTTAGTGTGTCACTTGTTAGGCATTCCTAGTACTATTGTCCACACCAAAACACCAAAGCTATCTCCATTTAGGAAATGTGATGTCACTTTTGAGCTAAGAAAGTTGTTTGAATTATAAAATCTCCTGAAAAAGGATACTAAGCTGCCCCAGACCCAGACCCTGCTATCACTCTGATTTATACAAGATTTCTCCTTGTTGAAGTTCATCAGCTTTTCTGCATGGTTCCAACCTCCCAATTGTTCAGGTTTTTCTTCATTCTACTATTCTGAAGTACCTGTCCATTCTGGAATCGTGGTTTAAAATGTCCCTAGTTTCCCTAATATTTCCACGGCATATTTCCATTTCCATGGATAGCGACATGAAATTTTACTGGAATCGGCATTTCCCCAATGAACACTACCAACACCATGTGGAGTGCAAGAGATAGTTTCCACGACATACTTCCATTTCCACTTCCATGGGTAACAACATGAAATTTTACTGGAATTGACATATTCCCCATTGAACACTACCAATACCACGTGGAGTACAAGAGATAATTTGGTAACAATATTGTAGGTATGTGAAGTAGCAAGTTATTGTCCACCTAACTTATATAATTACCACTTTGAGCTAACTCAATATTCATTTCAAATATAAAGTTAAATATTAGCTTTTGTTTGTGTAATAGATTATTTGGTTAATCTATTACAACCATTTACATTTTCTATGAGTTCAAATTTTGCTTTAACACATTCTATCATGAAGCTCCGAATCTTAAGGTTTATAGGGCAACTTTAGAATATATTATTTTATCTATAAACTTAGTCTCTTAGCTTTGTTTAATGATTTAGAATAAGATAATAATTTAAAAAGGTATGCCTATGCTTCTTTTATCATTTCATAAAATAACATTCTATATTTTTCACATTTTACAATGTTTCCCCCATATCTATAATTTTTACAATATTTCCGTACGATATTTTGGACATTTCCAACATGTTTCTTATATTTGGATGACCGACATTTCCACCAACATCGAACCTTGTCTGGAATCGAAGCAATCAACAACTAGATCATTCCTATTGCTGGTGGTGTTGCATGGACATGGACATGGGAGTTGGAATCTGAAGCATGTAGAAGAGTCTGACTCAACAAGATGGTAAAACATGGACTCACAGACACATCTATGGAAAAGTATATACTACAAAAAATAGTTCCTCTTCTTTTTTCTGTCAAATTCTTATGTTATATACCTGGGGGCTATTGCTTGGTGTAATGGTAAAATCTTGGGCTGACAAGGGTGAGAATGTTGGTTCAAGTCTAAAAGCAACCACTTTGTGAAAAAAAGAATGACAAAGGTTGGGTGATTGGGTCCGTATCCAGTCCACCCCTCTCAAGCCCAGATGTCTAGGACCAACATTGGGTAATGGCCTTTTTTAACATTATATACTGATCGAAAGGGGTATAAAATGTTGTCTTTGTTACTAAGCAATGTTTGATATGAAAATGAACATTCATACTGTACACTAGCTATTAACTTATGTGAAGTAAGCTAGGAGGTAAGAAGGAAATGTTACATAAAAGTATTCTCAAGAATCCAGGACTCTGAAGCATTTAGCAGAGTCATGCAACACTGGTTAAAGGAATGATTTAGTAATGAAGAAAAATAAAGCAATAAGAATAACAAATCTTAAAATAACAAAGTGATCCAGTAGGCTAATATTCAACCAATAAATAAAATACTTGTTATTAACTAAGGATTGATCCTAATGGAGCCAACACCACTAGGTTTCTCTAAGAGTCAACACCATTGGAGTCGATTATGAGGAATTCATTACTGGTAATAATGACAACTGAAAATATTCCTAGTGCCATTATATGCTTAGTTGTCTGTTTTTGCAGGGAAGGAGGGGGATAAATCATAATATTCAATACAGTACTATTGTCATGAACCCCTTAATCCCAATATCATGTTAAAAGAAAACAGTTTGGCCGTCAGTTCAAAGCTGGAAAACATGTGATATAATTGAAGCTAAACAGTACCTAACACAGAATGTGAATTTTGGATTGCAAAAAATGAAATATATTCAAATTTAAAATTTACCCATGCATCTCCATTTTCATGAGGATTGTAAGTGGGACCGCCTTTGTGCTCTCCATACCAGTAGTATGCCCCTGAACTCTCAACATACAAAATCCCTCCTCCATGGGCTTGAATTGGATTCCCATCTGTGTCCAGACATATCCTCCCAGGACAGAAATACTGACTGTCCTCCATTTCCTTTCTTGGGTTTATTGCAGTTCTCTAGTCAAGGAAGAACAAGTGTCTGAATTGAGAAGAACCGTCAAGAAATTCTTGGGTTTATTGTCCTATTCCACCTGTTCCAACTCTCGACTTAGTGGATGAGGATTCAGTCACACCTGGATCTCCCCTACACTACAAAAGATAATGAGCATCTGCTTCCTGCATTGAAATGCAAAGTGGGCGGTCTCCTTAGTTTGTTCCTCGTCCTCATTTTTCTCACCTTTTACCTCCAAGATAATGCTGCAGTTAAGAAAATATGACCCATGTTGATCCAATATAATTTGAACAGAAGTATATTTTATGTACCAATTACCCTGTCTTCACAAAAATAATAATAATAATAATAATAATAATAATAATAATAACGAAACCAGTAATATGAGAGAGAGAGAGAGATGAAAATGCACAGCAATGAAATCCAATACAAACTTGATTATAAATCCTTTTAGCTTATTTTATGCCTGTAAACAAACGTCCAGACTCAAAAATCTATAGACGCTTACCATGGTAATATGTTGTATACTAGAACAGGACCCTGTCTTTCATCGAATTCTTTCGCCTGGAAAGAAAAGAAAACCCACAGAAGATCCTCCAAACTGATTCAGGGACCCGACTATCTTAACAATCAAGTTTCCAGAATATCTAACCCCGACTGATTATTTTGCTTTTTAACACTTGAACGACGAATATTGCTCTTTGCCGTATTAAAAGGATGAACGAAATGAGGCTAGCTTCTAAATGTGATATCATAAACCTACCTCTGAATCACAATTAATAATGATAATAATATAAATTTAATTAAAACTAAATTAAAACCCAAGAACTACAAATAAAACCAAAACAGCATAAACCCAAATCAAGGTTCAACAACAAAAGATCAATGACCTTCACAGCTAATACCCCTATCATATTTCACCAAAAGAGGTATTGCCACAATCAAAGGTAAACGAGAAGTTAGAACAGTATCAACTGAAATAAGAACATGAACCATTTTGCTATGTGACTTAGGAGAACTCAATCCTAAAAGCTAACTCTTAGAGGGAGGGAACCCAAACACATATACACCCCATAACAGCATCACATTCTACCGATATGAGATACCTCACATTAGAATCCCATACTATCAACATAGGACAAATGGATCGTAATACTCCACCATGCTCTGTAATCTCAGCATTCACACAAGCTGGCTTTGCATTAGTCCACCTAGTCCCGGTCGAACACTGCAATACCAATGTCACCACGTGCGCAATTGCAACTGAGAGGCATTGTGCAGGCTCTAATACCATTTGTTATGTGCCTTGGGACAACTCACACCTAAAAGCTAGCTGTTAGAGAGGGAGAGAACCCAAACATATATATACCCCACAACAGCATACCTATATGGGATATCTCACATTAGCATCCCATATTACCAACATGGGACTGTGGGATACCTCACATTAGCAATCCATACTACCAAATATCTATGCCACAAACAAAAGAAATCAAGCTGAAGGTTAAACGGCTTACCTGACAAGACCCTAATCATGAGCTGAGCAACGTTTCCAGATGAGGGTGCGGGTGTTGCTAATCTATGCCCCCATTTCCAAAGACGAGCCAAGAACCCAAGCAATACCTACGTTAACAGACCCTCTCTTTCTGCCATAGACAACCATCTCCGGACTCTAGTAAAATTCCCAATCAAGTTGAAGATTAAACAGCTTACCTGACAAGACCCTGATCATGAGTGGAGAAAGGTTTCCAGATGCGGGTGCGGGTGTTGCTTATCTATACCCCCATTTCCATAGATGAGGCAAGAACCTAAGCAATGCCTACGTCAAAATGCCCTCTCTTTCTGCCACAGACAACCATCTCTCGCCCAATCATCTCTCTCTCAAAATCTATTCTAGACAAACGAGTGGGTGTACAAGTCTACAAGGAGCAAATGAAGAGCAGCAGGTAGTTTGCTTGGTCTACTATTTTTTTAGCTTCAATTGGATCTAGTGAGATAGTGATGTAGGTATGTACAGCTCACTCATACCCTCAAAGAACACTCAGACACTAGGAGTACCACCACAGAAGCACTTATGAGTAGCTTACAATCAAACCCCACACTGCAATGAACTTGCGGTACATCGCCACCTTTGCGATGAACCCACAACACATTAAGCAAAACCACGATAAACCTGCGGCCCACCAAGCCCAGTCAACGCCCAAACCTATACAAACCCCAGAAAGACTTGTCCAAGAAGACCTAAGCACACCTAAGTGTGCAATGAAGCCACACCCGCTATGATGTGCGATGAACTCACAACCTACGAGCCCACTCTGGATGACGATTTAGAAAGGACAGTAGGTCGAGCCCACAGCGAGGCCTACGTGTGCCCAGACACACACGAATCCATGACAGCAAAAGACTTTGCAAACCGCCACGTGGAATTGACGAAGTACCGACTGCCGAACGGTGACATCACTATTGTCGCATAGGAATAGTCATAACACACAAAAATGTAGTAGCAAACACAAGTAATGAGGGATCTCAAGGATAAGGAAAGACAATCCTTGAGAAGATCCTTATGAGACACATGGCGATACCCCAATAGCACATCCAATAATTGACAAAATCAAATATTCCCTTCCCCGATACGGAGCGAATATCTTGATCTCCTACCTTTTAGGATCTCGGGACCTCCTCACATTAGAACTCATCCGATCCTAGGCATTTTTCACCCAATATTCCCAAGTATGCTCTAACCCTCCTATCGTGCAAACCCCAACCTAAGGACCTTGTTCTTTCTTTCTTATAGGCCTTCCTCTGTCTTTCAAAGAGAGCTCTTTACCCCAACCTTACACCTCCTACAAGTGAATAGCTTTGTTTATGACCAAAAACAAAATATTGGATCTTGTCAATGTTGTCTTCGAACCAACGATGATGAGCCAAAGATTTTGTCTTAACATCAATAATTAGCAAAGGAGGCCCTGCATTGCAGGGGCTCACTCATAAACTATCAGGCTCAAGTTCGATTCAAATTAGAGACTTGAGCTCGAGCTCAAGCTCGGCTCTAGTCAAAAGCTTGAAAGTTTGAGCTCGACTACCTTTGATTGCAAGTCTCTCAAGTAGTCGAGGTTCTAAGCCGAGGTCTTCCTCAAATTCCAAGGTGGAAAATCAAGGTCTCCCTCAGCTACTGAAGTGTCGAGTTGAGATTTTCCTAGCAGGCGAGGTGTCGAGCTAAGGTCTCCCTTAGTTGACAAGGTGTCGAGCTGCGGTCTCGCTTAGTTGTCGAGGTGATGAACGGAGATCTCCCTCAGTGGCTGAGGTGTCGAGCCAAGGTCTTCCTCAGTGGTTGAGGAGTCTTCTAGCTCGAGCTCAATTCGAATTAGAGACTTAACCTTGAGCTCAGAAGTTTGAGCTCAGCTCGGCTCGGCTTAAACTCAACTACCTTTGATTGCAGGTCCCCTAGCAGCCGAGATGCCAAGATGAGGTCTCCCTTAGTTGGAGAGAGAGTGGCATTCTTGTAATTTATAAGGAGAGAGAGAGATGGCACTCTTGTAATTTGTAAGAAAGAGAGAGAGGGAGGGTTGGTAGGAGAGAGAGTGTCTAGAGTAGCATTCTTGTAATTTGAAAGAAGAAAAAAGCGAGAGAGAGAGAGAGAGAGAGAGTTGGTAGGAGAGAGTGGCATTCTTGTAATTTAAAGAAAAAAAAAACAAAAGAGAGAGAGTTGGTAGAGAGTGGCATTCTTGTAAATTTGATGGAAAAAGGCAAAATAGTACTGTTAGATTCCATTTCCCTCATCCTCATGTCTTCTTACGTACACATTTCAGCTTAATAGATTTACTAGCGGATGGGGCCCTGCGTTGCAGGGGCTCGCTCATAAACAATTAGGCTCGAGCTCAATTTGAATTAGAGACTTAAGCTCAAGCTCGAGCTCAGCTTTAGCTCGGCTACCTTTAATTGTAGGTCTTTCAAGTAGTTGAGGTGCTAAGTCAAGGTCTCCCTTAATTGCCAAGGTGCCAAATCGAGGTCCCTCTTAACTGCTTAAGTGTCGAGCCAAGGTTTCCCTAGTAGGCGAGGTGTTGAGCTATGGTCTCCCTTAGTTGACAAGGTCCCGAGTTGAGGTCTCCCTCAATTGTCGAGGTGTTGAGCTGAGATCTCCCTCAGTGACTGAGGTGCTGAGCTGAGGTCTCCCTCAGTGGTCGAGGTGTTGTCTAGCTAGAGCTCGCTTCAAATTAGAGACTTGAGCTTGAGCTCAGAAGTTTGAGCTCGGCTCGTTTCGAACTTGACTACCTAAGATTGTAGGTCCCCTAGCTGCCGAGATGGCAAGCTGAGGTCTCCCTTAGATGGAGAGAGAGTGGAATTCTTATAATTTATAAGGAGAGAGAGAGAGAGAGAGATGGCATTCTTATAATTTATAAGAAAAAGAGAGAGTTGATAGAAAAGAGAGTGGCATTCTTATAATTTGAAAGAAAAAAAAAAGCAAAAGAGGGAGTTGGTAGAGAGTGGCATTCTTATGTACACATTTCAGCTTAATAGATTTACTAACAGAGGGGGCCCTACGTTGCATGGGCTCGCTCATAAACTATTAGGCTCAAGCTCGATTCGAATTACAAACTTGATCTTAAGCTTGAGCTCGGCTCGAGTCAAAAGCTCAGAAGTTCGAGCTCGGCTACCTTTGATTGTAGTCAAGCAACCGAGGTGCTGAGTCAATGTCTCCCTCAATTGCCAAGGTGCCAAATCGAGGTCCCCCTCAGCTGCTGAAGTGTCAAGCTGAGGATTCCCTATCAGGCGAGATGTCAAGCTAAGGTCTCCCTTAGTTGACAAGGTGTCGAGCTGAGGTCTCCCTTAATTGTCGAGGTGCTGATCTGGGATCTCCCTTAGTGACTGAGGTGCGGAGCTGAGGTCTCCCTCAGTGGTCAAGGTGTTGTCTAGCTTGAGCTCTATTCGAATTAGAGACTTGAGCTTGAGCTTAGATATTAGAGCTCGGCTCGGTTTGAACTCGACTACTTTGATTGTAGGTCCCTTAGTAGCCGAGATGCCGAGCTAAGGTCTCCCTTAGTTGGAGTGAGAGTAGCATTCTTGTAATTTATAAAGAGAGAGAGAGAGAGATGGCAAGAGAGAAAGAAATGGTATTCTTGTAATTTACAAGAAAAAGAGAGAGAGTTCATAGGAAAGAGAATAGCGTTCTTGTAATTTGAAAGAAAAAAAGCAAGAGAGAGAGTTGGTAGTAGAGAGTGGCATTCTTGTAATTTAAAAGAAAAAAAAGCAAAAGAGAGAGAGTTGGTAGAGAGTGGCATTCTTGTAATTTCTATGAGAAAAGGCAAAAAATATTGTTAGATTCCATTTTCCTCATCCTCATACCTTACATACACATTTCAGCTTAATATATTTACAGGTCTCTCAAGTAGTTGAGGTGCCAAGCCGAGGTCTCCCTCAATTGCCTAGGTGCCAAATCGAGGTCTCCTTCAGCTGCTGAAGTGTCGAGCTGAGGTTTCCCTAGCAGGCAAGGTGTCGAGCTAAGGTCTCCCTTAGTTGACAAGGTGTCGAGTTGAGGTTTCCCTCAATTGTCGAGGTGCTGAGCTGAGATCTCCCTCAGTGACCAAGGTGCTGAGCTGAGGTCTCCCTCAATGGTCGAGGTGTTGTCTAGCTTAAGCTCGATTCAAATTAGAGACTTGAGCTTGAACTTAGAAATTTGAGCTTGGCTCAGCTTGAACTCGACTACTTTTGATTACAAGTCCCCTAGTAGCTGAGATGCTGAGCTAAGGTCTCCCTCAGTTGGAGAGAGAGAGTGGCATTCTTGTAATTTATAAAAGAGAGAGAGAGAGAGAGATAGCATTCTTGTAATTTGTAAGAAAAAGAGAGAGAGAGAGAGAGAGAGTGGCATTCTTGTAATTTGAAAGAAAAAAAAAAGCAAAAGAGAGAGAGAGCTGGTAGAGAGTGGCATTCTTGTAATTTTTATAAAAAAAGGCAAAAATACTATTAGATTCCATTTCCCTCATCCTCGAGCCTTCTTATGTACACATTTCAGCTTAATATATTTATATTGATATAGATATATAATGTTTTATAATATAGTTAGGCGGATTCGGGGTCACGGTTGAGATGGGGTGGACAAATACCATCCCCTGTTTGAAATAGAGACTTTCGCTCATAAACTATCAAGCTCGAGCTCGATTCAAATTAGATACTTGAGCTTGACTTGAGTCAAAAGCTCAGATTGCAGGTCTCTCAAGCGGTCGAGATGCAGAGCTGAGGTCTCCCTCAATTGCCGAGGTGCCAAACCGAGGTCTCCCTTAGCTATTGAAGTGTCGAGCTGAGGTTTCCCTAACAGTCAAGGTGTCAAGCTAAGGTCTCCCTTAGTTAACAAGGTGCCGAGCTAAGGTCTCCCTCGTTGTCGAGATGCTGAGCCGAGATCTCCCTCAGTAATCAAGGTGTCGAGCCGAGGTCTCCCTCAATGATCGAGGTGTCGTCTAGCTCAAGCTCAACTCGAATTAGAGACTTGAGCTTAAGCTCAAAAGTTCGAGCTCGGCTCAGCTCAAACTCGACTACCTTTATTGTAGGTCCCCTAGCAATCGAGATGTCGAGTTGAGGTCTCCCTCAGTTGGAGAGAGAATGGCATTCTTGTAATTTATAAGGAGAGAGAGAGAGAGAGAGTTGGTAGGAGAGAGTGGCATTCTTGTAATTTGAAAGAAAAAAAAGCAAAAGAGAGAGTTGGTAGAGAGTGGCATTCTTGTAATTTTTATGAAATAAATGCAAAAAATACTGTTAGATTCCATTTCCCTCATTCTCAAGCCTTCTTATGTACACATTTCAGCTTAATATATTTATATTGATAATTGGCCAAAAATAATTATCAGTAACCTTCGCTCAAGTTTGGGGATTGTCGTTGGCCTCACTGCATTCTGGAACTTGACAAAGAGGAAAGGATAAGTGGAGAACCAATTACAATCACTTTGGGTCCATCGAGCCACAATATCACTCTCTCAATTGTTTCAACGCACATCTATGAAAAAAAAGGTAAAATACAAAAAACCTACCCTGAAGTTTCTGACAATTATAAAAACCTCCCCTATAATTTCACTTTAGCAAAAAGCTCCCTCTATTTAAAAAAAAAAATCAATAAATACCTTCCTTCCATCAATGACCAAGACCGAAAACGTGTATAATTGCATTTTGACCCTTAGACGTCATCTAATCAATTTGCAAAATATCGTATTTGCCCTTAATCAAGCAATTTACAATCTCTATTCTCTTGATAGAACAACACAAACCCTAACAGTTGTAGAGGCGATATTACTCAGAATATTCCACTTCCCAGAATATTCTATCCATTTTCTAGCGATATTATTGAGAAAACCAATTTTGGAATAAAGTATTCTGTTTTAAGGAGCTATGAATTGAAATAAAGTATTCAGTTTTCGCAGTAAAAAAAGAGAGTGAGGAGAGTTCGGGTGGTCTCTTGGACAAATCACCCATTAGGAGAGTTCGGGTGATCTCTTGGACAAATCACCCATGCGATTGCCACAATAGGGTCTGTACACAAGGGCAAGGGCAAGGGAAGACAAGAGTCTCTCCCGGTGGACCTACCCGTGATGAGATCCTATGCGCGGACACATAACATTTGGCATCAGAGCCAAACATCATGGGCGATATGGAGCAGCTATCATTCAAGGTCAACGAATTGGAACACAGGCTAATAGAAACCAGCATGGAGGTTCGTGAAGCCAAGGAAGATGTCCGGGAGATGCGACGCCTGTTGGAAGCATTCCTCTCCAACAAAGATGGGAGTTATGAGGGAATCGCCAACACAAACAGTCATCGTCCGGACTGGGCAGAGGCATCCAGCGAACAACAGATCGCTGCCCCTATAGCTGCAGTTATTCCCAAGGATCAGCGCACGGAGGATGAAATTGTTAAGTCTCCTCCTTTGGCCGGGGACAATGTCACGAGCATTATATTGGTACCTGCAGAATGCCCTCCTTTGTCGAAGACAGGTGGGATTGGCAATGTTGCCGAGGCTTTACCGAAGGCCTTGGCTCGGCGTGGACATAGAGTTATGGTTGCGGCACCACAATATGGTAACTATGCAGAAATCCAAGAAACAGGAGCATGCAAGAGATGTAAGGTGGATGGGCAGGATATGGAGGTAACTTTCTCTCAAGCTTATACTGATGGCATGGATTTTGTGTTCATAGACAGCCCTATGTTCCACAATATTGAGAAAAATATATATGGGGGAGGCCAAGGGGATATTTTAAAATGCATGGTTCGCTTTTGTAAGGCTGCTCTTGAGGTTCTCTTCTGTAAGTATACCCGGCGCGTTCCTGTGATCCACAACATAGCACACCGGGGTCGTGGTCCAGTACGCGATTTTTGTTATGTGGATCTTCCACAAAACTACTTCAAACTATATGACCCAAGAGGTGGGGAACACTTCAATGTCCTTGCGGCTGGCCTGAGTGCAGCAAATCATGTAGTCACTGTAAGCCATGGTTACGCCTGGGAGCTGGAAACTAAAGAAGGGGGTTGGGGTCTGCATCAAATAATCCAGCTTTATGCACTGAGCTACGGGGCAGTCCCTGTTGTTCATGTTGTCGGGGAACTAAGAGATAGTATGCAGCCGTTTGATCCATTGGCAGAGTTCCAAGACCCGTATCCGGAATTCGAGCTTGAGGACAAGCTCGTTGTCCAGGAGGGGTGTAATGTTATGGTCACACTGCCCGGTAGCGCCGCACGACAGCACGCACCGCACGGTAACAGCACTGCGAGAAGCATGCACCATCTGGCAGCAGTAGTAGGGGTGGGGCCCACATGATAGCTCATCAGGCTGAGCCCACACTTATCTTACCACATCAGCTCTGCCCACCAACTCACCGCCAGCTTACCTTATCCCTTATCCCTTATCTTATCTTATCCTTATCTTATTAAGTAAGAGTTATGAGTTTTAGTTGAGTAGGTAATTAGGAGTTTTAGTTTGAGTTGGATTACCCTAGCTTAGTCGAATCCAACAAGGAATTCCCTTCTGTAATCTCCTATTTAAGGAGCTATGAGTTGAAATAAAGTATTCAGTTTTTGCAATCAAGAAAGAGAGTGAGGAGAGTTCGAGTGGTCTCTTGGACAAATCACCAATTAGGAGAGCTCAGGTGATCTCTTGGACAAATCACCCACGCGATTGCCACAATAGGGTATGTACGCAAGGGCAAGGGCGAGGGAAGACAGGAGTCTCTCCCAGTGGACCGACCCGTGATGAGATCCTACGCGCGGACCCATAACATCGTCCCTCTTGGTTTTGTCTTCTTAGGTTCATTCCTCTTGAGTTGCTCCTTTTCACACAGAAAAACGATCATCAATAGATGCACATTAATTCATAAAAGGAGTAAAATAGGTTATTTTGAAAAAATGATCATGGGTTTAACGTTTTCTGTCTTAATCATTGATGGAAGGGAGGTATTTATCTATTTTTTTTAAATATAGAGGGGAGGTTTTTTCTAAAGTGATAGTATAAGAGAGGTTTTTATGATTGTCAGAAACTTCAAGGGAGATTTGTAAATTTTACAAAAAAAACTATTTCTACACACCTTTAAATGTACCATAGATTAATTTCAGAAACTTCTTATATATTTTGTAATCCCATTATACCGCTGCCCTCTCTCCTTCCTCTCCTTTTGAATCTCCCGGCCAAATGAACCAGGAGGTAGGAGGTGGAACTGGAGACCGGATCTGCTCCTCACACAGAACGCGCCTCACACACATCCTATCATGCATTCGGAACACCTCACACAGGAAGCTATTATTCACGGGAGATTTCCCAATGCACAATAGATGTGCCTGTGAGGCGCCCATGTGTGAGGAACAGATCCCATTCTGTGGAGAGACTGGATCTGCTCCTCACATAGGGCGCCTCACACGCACATCTTACATGCATTTGGAACACCTCCGGTACTTATAAGTTATTATTCAATGCACGAGAGATGTTTCCAATGCACGGTGAATGTAACTGTGAGGCGCCCATGTGTGAGTAGCAGATCGCGTTTCCATTACTTTTGCATTATTTTCTATTAATCTATACACTCAACTAACATTTACGTGCGTTGGTTAGCTTACTAACAGTTTGTTTATCTTTATTTATATCCTTTTTTTCTCTATGCCTTGTCTTTTTTACCGTAATTAAAGACAAATTAACATCATAGTTCACTGTTTTAGAAATCTGTTAGTTTCTTTCATTTAAATTCATATTCGGTGGATTAATTGGGATTGTTTGTTTTATACAGCCGAACCACTTACATCACATGTATTTTTTTTATTATTTTTTATGTGATGAGTTTCCTTGGATTGTCTTGCTACATTTTTAAGAGGTGTGGATTTAATTAATTCCAATGCTTAATGGGTAAAAACATAGTGGAAATTGGTTAATGGTTAAGTTGATGTCATTTTAATTGCGGAATTGATTCTCTTCTTGCATTGGTAGTAAATATTTTCTTCTCGGGTGGCTGATTAACCTTCTTCCGTTATTCTAGTTTAATTTGCTAAATAATTTCTATAGGATGATAGAAAATAATTTCTCTTTATGGCATTGAGCACTATAATTCCCGTTCATGTGCATATCATTCATTTTAGTTAGTTTAAGTTAATCTCTCTATCTTTTGATTTTGAATAATTCTCTTTTGTGATATAGTAATTTTCTCTCATCTTTGCTCATTCCCTAGGTTTTCTACCTATGGTCTTCTTATTTCCCCTTGCCTGTTAATGCCTTTTTTTCTATTCAAATCGATGCATGTTGGGAGCTCTTTAATGAAGCATGAGGATTGGAAATCAGTCCTCTAGAGATATGAGCAGGAAGTCTAGAAGGGAACAAAAAAGGATTGGGAAGAGATGTCTTAATTACTTTGCTTCCCACTAGGAATTTCGAAAGAAGTGTTACTTGTAAAAGGCTCACATGGATAAAAAAAAGAGAGAGAGAGAGAGAGGAAGGGAAGATCCCTACCTCACTTTGCTCTAAGTGAAAATTCTAAAAGAACTAAGAAGGCTAATTTCCAATGAATTGCCACTCATAATGATAAAGTTCTCATATGTTTTTTTTTTGAAATAGGTGGAATAATTTTTTGATTTCTTAAGTTATTGACGGGATTGGCATTATACACAAATTTTTGGGCATTTGACTATTTTGTCCTTCATTTTTTTTTTTCAATTTTTCAAAATATACCCTGTGGGTGCTAGACCCTCTGATCCAATTGTCTCCTCAAATATTGAAACAGGTCATCTCTCTTTCCTTATCTATTGTTTTCTCTCACCATGGAGGCTCTAATCAAGCTCTGCAACTTTTTGGCCGCAATCATTCCAACCCAACGGCAAAAACGGCGCGATACTCAGACGTTTTTGGCCATCGTTCCAACACTCTTTTTTATCAGAAACAAAAACAGTGGTCATTGAGTTTATTTGATTCGTTGTTTAAACACTCTTTTTGGCTGCAGTCATTCCAATCCAATGGTAAGAACGGTGGGACACTCAGACTTTAACCCAGTTTCTAGCTGCAGTCATCCCAACACTCTTGTTGGTCGTTGTTTATGCTGGTGGGATACTCAGACGCATCCCCTTCTCTCTGCTGCCGGTTGGACGCAACGAAGTTCAACAGGGACGCTGGATGGATGCAGGGATGGTTGGATGCAACAGAGTTCAACAAAGATGCCGGTTAGATGCAGGGGCGCCAGTTAAATAGAGCTTCTGAAAGAAATGGAACCCAAACCTCCCAACTTGGAATGATGAGGACAGTGTTCTTAGAATAAAATGGATTAAGTGCTTTGTGTTAAAGCACAAAAAAAAAGTTGGAAATTCAAGCTTAAAAAATAAGTCATTATTTTTAAGATAAGCACTTATTTCAGGCTTATTTCTTAAACACCAATAAGTGCTTAATGGTGTGGTCTCGACCTAAATAAATACTTATTTTTAAGCACTCTCAAAGATGGTCTTAGTGTTTTTGTGCACCGGAGGTACATCACTCCCATTTTTTTCAGTAAATGGGTGGCGGATCCATTTAATTTCACTCATGAAGTGAGCCCCAAACCAACGGGGGTGTTCACATAAATTTCTACAAAAATTACTTCATATGAGTTTAATTTTCTCTTCCATGAATTATGCCTGGTTTGTTTTTTAGGCTAAATTTGAAAAGATTGCAAATACAAATATGTATACTACAAAGCCTTGTACTTTGTATTTCTAAACTAGTATGTACACTATGCATATTTGTATGTGTACTTAGGGGTGTCAATAGCATTTGAATATTTGATTTTAAATTCAAGATTCGATATAATCAAATCGAATTCGAATATGTTCTCATTCAATATAAAGAGGACCCAAGGCTATAAGGAGAAGGATCTAAAAGATGATCTTTCCTATTAGGAAATGGGATATTTATCTTTATGTTGGTTATTAAGGGAGTACCACTGGGATTTCTACATGTGTTCAATGAGGTCCTTTAAGGACAAAGTTTCCTTTCTTCTAAGGATTCTCGCATGGTGCATGTAGATTACGTCCCCTTACGGGTTTCCTTGTGGACATGTGTCAAGGGTGAGGCATGTATCTAACTGGTGTGCCCAGGTGTTTTTCTCAATCGCCTCTGAGGATTCTCGCATGTCAGCAGTAGCTCGGTACCAGGTAACTCGGTGTATCACCTGACAACTGTACCTGCCAAATCTGGAGACTGCACCCACGTCTCTGGCCAGGCAGCGCCGTGCCTGCCAGGCTCTAACAAGTGTGCCCTGTCTGGCAAGAACATACCCTACAACGGTTACCTGCGCCCACCACCTCAGCCCTAGCAATTAATGGCTACAACAGAGAGTCAGTGGCGATTACGCTAGAATTGACATGGCATCAATATAAAAAGGCCCCAGTCCCCAAGGGACGAAGGTAATTGCATTCACGCTATATGCACTCTAGCTTTCTTCATCTTCTCTGCAATTTTCTCTCTCAAAGTTCTAACTTAAGCATCGGAGTGTTCCCTCCGGGCGAGTTCCCTGAAAATCCTTCATCCCCTTCTTCTCAGGTACCGTCCGTCGCCAACTTGGAGTGCGGCCCCCTACCAGCTAGGAGTGACCAGATTGCGCACCATCATTTTCCGCCATTTGTGGGAACCACTTCAAAAGGCCTTCCTACACCAAACACTGCAACTTTCAGTAAGACTTCAATGGCATCCTCCAGCAACGTCGGACGAAGTGCCGACCAAAATACCTTTGGGGAACGACTTCATCTCCCTACCATCTGCATTGGCCAGTTCACTCTCCCCCTCTCCACGGACGGAGTCTCTAACCTGAGCGCGCCTCAGGTCATGGCGCTGATAAGTGCTCCATTCCCCTCGTCGGTAGAGATGACCTTTGCAAAACCATCAGTTCTCCCGATGGCCGGACAGAACCAACTGGAAAATCTGGTACACTGCATGCGAGCTATGCAAGCTCAAATGCAACAGGTCCATCAGTTTCAGTTGTACCAGCAGCAAATGCACCACCACGTCTACCAACAACAGTACCAGCAGCAGTTTCCACCACTGCCTCAGCATCAACAGCAAGTCCCACCACGACACCCCGCTGTGTAGAAGGCTCATCCCCGCTGTCACAGCGAGCGTCTCCCCCACCGAGGAGAGACCTCCCGAACTCAGAACCCTCTCAGGAGTCAGGTCTCTTCCCACGGCAGGAGGGAAATACAAGTTACTCCACCCACCTCGCAGCCTACAGTCAGGTCGGCGGCCTCTCATCCAGTCAGACCCGCGTTGCCTCAGCCTTCACAGTTCAAGCACCCACTCGCTGAGAACCAGTTCGAGGTCCTGGCCACGGACTGTAGACAAGGCCCTTCAGTTCACAATCTTCAGCAGCAATCCGAGCCCCTTCTTGGGCCCATCAAGCTCGGCAACACAGAAGCAAGCAGTACTAATGTCGAGCCAACAAAGCAGCAGAGACACCGCCGAGCTCGCCGAACTGCCACCCACAACCTGCCCAAGCTAAAGGGTAAGGAAGAGGTGAGCTCAGACGAAGTAAAAGCCACTCCACTCCTCCCAGTTCCGTCCCCCCTGTCTCCAGAACTTCTAGCCATCCCTATGTCGAAGGACTTCAAACTTCCTCCCTTGGACAAGTACGATGGATCATTCGATCCAAATGACCATGTTGACGCCTTCCAGTCGCAAATGCATTTGGCTAGGGCCAGTGAGTCCTGCATGTGTGTGGCCTTCTCCACCACTTTCAAAGGGGTAGCCCGCACAGGTCAATAAAAAGCTAGGTGCAATTCGTGCAAGTCTTCACCTCTCATTTTGTCACCAACAAGCGGTGCCCGAGAACCCAGGAGAGCCTTCTCGGCATAGTCTAGAGGGAAGGAGAGTCCATCCGGAGTTACATCAAGCGGTTCAATGATGCTTGTTTGCAAATACCCGACTTAGACCCCGTAGTGTGGCTTATAGTAGCCAAGAGAGGCATCACGCACAAAGAGTTCAAGTGGCACGTGGTGGTCAGTCGACCCAAGACTGTAACCAAGTTCCTCAAGCTCGTAGACCAATTCATAGGGACAGAGGAGGAAATCAACCAAAAAAATGAAAGTGAGCCCAAGAAGAAGAAAAGGGAAGGTGAGTCCTCGATCCAAGGGAACAACAAGAAGAAAAAAGACCCAACTCAGGGGCAAGGCCAAGACAGCCTTTCTGAGCTCCTCCAGCAGAAAGGACTGACTACACACCCCCGAACGCGAAGCGGGCCAAGATCCTTATGGCGATCAAAGACGCCCCATATGTGAAGTGGCCACCCCGGCTGAAAGGGGACCCCAATGTAAGAAATAAGAATCTGTATTTTAGTTTTCATAAAGATCACGGTCATAGTACCGAGAATTGTAAGAACCTCCATGACAAGATAGAAGAGCTCATCTGTTGCGGATACTTAAGAAATTTTGTACAAAATAATAATAATAATAAAGTAGGTTGGTAGGGGGAGCAAGTTAGAGATGCTCCCGAATCCAACAATTGGCAAGCCGAGCAGCCACAGAGGCAGCCCCCCGAAAAGAGACCAGTTCGGGGCACCATACACGTGATCATCGAAGGTTCGATCGTTGCGGGCTGCACCTCGGCTGTGGCTCGGGCATCAGCTCGCAATGTCAGAAGGGAAGAGCAGAACCCCCCGAAGCGGCCAAGGATAGAAAACCCGATCTTCTTCACCAAGGACGACATGCGCGGGGTCCACTACCCCCACAATGACACGCTCATCGTAAAGATAAGGATTAATGACTTCAAAGTCAAGCGTGTCCTCGTCGACTCCGGAAGCTCGGCATACATTCTTTTCAAGGCAACATTCAACAAGCTTCAGCTCCAAGAGAGCGATCTCAAGCCCGCAAGTACTCCCTTGGTAGGCTTCAGCGGAGAGGAAGTCAGGCCCTTGTGGAGAATCACTGTGCCTACGGAGGTCAGCACATGGCCTAGCCTAGTGAAACTCAACCACAACTTTCTAGTGGTCGCAACTCCCTCCCCGTACAATGCCATAATAGGTCGGCCCATCACCCATACTCTACGTGCAGTGGTCTCCACCTATTATCTGGCGATGAAGTTCCCCATAGACTTCAGTGGGGTAGAGTGAGGTGATCAGCTTGAGTCTTGCAAGTGCTACGTCGCCACCCTCAAAGGGAAAGCCAGAGTGGCCGATGACCTCAAGCTGGAGCGACCTACGGAGCAATGCGAAGAGTGAACTGCACCTATAGAAGAGGTTGTTCCTGTGCCCACTTCGGCGGAGGACCCAGCTCGGACACTCCAGATCGGCGCTTCAGTCCAGGAGCCCCTGCGATCTCAACTGGTAAGTTTCTTACTTCAAAATTTAGATGTTTTTGCATGATTTGTGGCAGAAATGCCCGGCATAGACCCTAGCATCATAACTCACAGGCTAAATATTGATCCTGTAGTTAGGCCCGTTAGATAGAAGAAATGCAACTTAGCCCCGGAACGCTAGAGAGCAGTTGACGAGGAGGTCGGGAAGCTCCTTGTAGCCGACATCATTAGAGAGATCCATTACCCAAGATGGGTAGCCAACCCATTCCTGGTAAAGAAGGCCAACGGTAAATGGCACATGTGCATCGATTATACCGACCTGAACTGAGCTTGTCCGAAGGATTGCTTCCCACTCCCCAAGATTGACCACCTGGTGGATGCGAGCTTAGGTCATGAGTTGTTGAGTTTCTTGGACGCCTACTCGGGCTATAACTAGATAAGAATGGACCCAACCGACGAAGAAAAAATAGCTTTTATAACCGAGCTAGGCCTGTACTGTTACAAGGTCATGCCCTTCGGACTGAAAAATGGCGAGGTTACCTTCCAAAGACATGTAAATAAGTTGTTCGAGCCGTTGATCAGCAAGAAAGTAGAATGGCCGCATAGCCGTTCTGAGCCGCTTCATGTCCAAATTGGCAGATCACTGCCAGTCTTTCTTTAAGGCAATTAAAAGCAAAGGCTTTGAATGGACCAAAGAATGCCAGCTCACGTTTGACGAGCTCAAAAGGTACCTTGCCAGTATCCCAGTCTTAACCTGACCCGAGGAGGGTGATGTTTTGGAGTTGTACCTCTCTGCAAGTGACAAGGTGGTCAGCTCGGTACTGATAAGAGAAGTAGATCGGGTCCAACGATATATCTACTATGTTAGAAAAGTGTTGCAGGGTGTAGAGATGAGGTATCCAGAGATCGAAAAGTTGGCGTATGCACTAGTCATTGCAGCTCGGAAGCTCCGTCCATACTTCCAAGCTCATACTGTCGTTGTCCTCACCAACAAGCCTTTGAGGCAAATCTTGATCAAGCCCGAGGTCTCTGGTAGGTTGACGAAGTGGGACATCGAGCTCAGCGAATTTGACCTCCAGTACAAGCCATGAACTGCTATCAAGACCCAAGCCTTAACTGACTTTGTTGCAAAATGCACTTTCAGCACCGAAGTCCCTAGGCCGGTCAAGCCCGAGGACCCCAGGTCGGATGAACCCGAGGTTCCCAAACCATTTGAGCTTGAGCACCGTGAGGTAGCAACCAGTGCGGTTTCTCTCCTAGTTAGATCGAACTTGACCTGGGATGAGGAACCCTGCATCCTTCATGCGGATGGCTCGTCCAACCAATAGGGCAGCAAAGCTAGAATCGTTCTATATGGGCCAAGTGGGGTAAAATGAGTTACGCTTTGAGTTCACAGCATCCAACAATGAAAAGGAGTACAAGGCATTAATAGCTGGGCTGGCTCTAGCAAACGAAGTGAAAGTCAAGCACATCGTCATCTGCAGTGATTCTTAGCTCATGGTCAATCAAGTTACAGGTGAATATGAAGCTCGCGAGCCAACCATGATCGCCTACTTAGCCAACCCTGTCCCAGTTAGCCCGCACTAGTGATAATACCATGAGAACCGTGTATATAGAGAACTTGCCTCGACCTACCATTCTCGAGGGGGGGGCGCAGAGGAGGTCGCTCCTATCGTTCAAGCAGAGTCGAGCTGGATTGATCCGCTCACGAGCTTCCTGCTACACGAGACCCTCCCTACAGATCGCAATGCCGCTAGAAGGGTAGAGCGTCAAGCGGCTAAATACGTCATAATAGACGAATGGTTGTACCGAAGATCTTACATGCTCCCTTATCTGCGCTACTTGCAAACTTCATAGGCCAAGCTCGTGCTCCACGACACTCATGAGGTTCTGTGCAGCAGACACTTGGGGGGCAGGGCTCTCGCCCAGAAAATGCTACGACAGGGATACTACTGGCCAACGATGAAGGTAGAAGCAAATCGAGCTCATTAGAAGATGTGACAAGTGCCAGAAGCATGCCAACAATCACCACCAGCCTACCACCGACCTGAAGTATCTCACCAGCCCGTGGCCTTTCGCATAGTGGGGGATTGATATACTCAGACCATTTCCGCCAGCGATAGGGCAGAGGAGGTTCTTAGTGGTGGCAATTGATTATTTTACCAAGTGGGTAGAAGCTGAACCTCTCACAACGATCACAGCTTTGAATGTGCAGAACTTCTTCTGGAAGAATAGTGTGTCATTTTGGACTACCGCGAGCACTGATCTCTGATAATGGTAAGCAGTTTGAGGATATTAAATTCCAAAATTGGTGCAAAGATATAGGAATTCAACAAAATTTCACCTCAGTGGCACATCCTCAAGCAAACGGCCAAGCGGAGGTCACGAACAGAGCCATTCTCCACGGACTGAAGGCACGCCTTGATCGAGCTAAGGGGCTATGGGTAGACGAGCTACCTAGTGTACTATGGGCTTATCGGACCACAATGAAGACCGCAATAGGTGAGACCCCCGTCAACTTCATGTATGCACCAAAGCAGTCATCCCAACTGAGATCGAGGTTCCCACGCTGTGTCTAGAGTGTACGATGACAAAGCAAATGAAGATGAGCTATGCGCCAACCTCAACCTACTTGACAAGGTACGGGACCTCGAATACATTAGAACCACAGCCTACTAGCAGAGAGTAGTTTGGTACTATAACACTAGGCTCAAAAAGTGGAACCTCCACGTTAGAGACATGATTCTTCATAAAGTCTTGGTACCTGAGCCCAATGTTGGTAAACTCAGGCTGAATTGGGAAGGACCCTACCGAGTAAAGCGGGTGCTCGAGGAAGGAACGTACGAGCTCAAAACCCTAGAAGGGAAACAAATACCTTAGGCATGGAATATTGTCAACTTAAGACAATATTACCTATAATTACTGAGCTAAGTGGACAATTAAGTCAACCCCCAGCCTAAGGGCTAAAACACTGAGCTAAGAACCTCGACGCCCAGTTGCCTCTTCGGCATGGGCGAACTCTAGGAGAGCGGACTATAAGTCACTCCCCCAACCTAAGGGCTAAAGCGCCGAGCTAACAAAAGACCTCGGCACCACATAAGATCTAGTCGCCTCATTGGCATGGGATAAGTACGCGTAATGCCAAGGCACGGGCAGCTAGGGTGTGAACCCTATGATGCATAGCCCACCCCGGCATACAACAGGTTGAACCCGTTAGGGACAATTGATGTCAACTTAAGTAGCCCGGGTGCAGACAATTCGGGTATATACCCTACTATGTTGCTCACCCCGGTGTACATCCAGAAGTTACCCCTACTAAGTACTGGGAGACAGTTCGGGGTAACAACAGTTGAGAAATCCCCGCTTCGGGTACTTAGTTCGATAGCTTTATAGTTCGGGGAAACCCTTACACCCATTATTCCGATCAAAAAGAATAATTGCACAAGAAGGTCAAATGCACAACACTTAGAAAAAACATATTTCATTACTAGAGTTTCATTACAATGAGTTCGGTACAAAAAAAGAAAAGAAAAACTGAGCTCATGGGCTCAAAATACAAAGGCTGAAACTACTTGTCATCTCTGGCAGAAGTTTCCGCAGGAGTGCCAACTTGGTCGACAACCTCCTCGATGTTAGTGAATTCCTCCTCCTCCTCAGGGTCCGGGTCCTTGATGGCTAAGCGGGCTACCTCTCCTGTGACCAGCGAGATTCCTCCTCCTCCTCAGGGTCCGGGTCCTTGATGGCTAAGCGGGCTACCTCTCCTGTGACCAGCGAGGTAATGATAGCGCTTACATCTAGCTGTGGGAACTCGCGCTTTATCAGCCACCTACTGAGCTTGAAGCCCTTGCGATAGGCATCCACCATCACTAACTCCTCCGACTTGACATAGTCTTGGACAACCTTAGCCTTGGCTTCCTCCATAGCGCCAAGAAGGATGTGAATTCGCTCCTTGACATCTACTTCGAGGTTCTGTACTTGGTGCCTCAGAACTGCCTTATCTGTCTCAAGGCCCTCCACCTTGCGCAGCAACTCATCCTTCTCGCGCTAGCATTCCTCCTTCTCGCGCTGCCACCCCTCCTTCTCTGACATCAACGACGTAACTAGCTCTTTTTGAGCCAGCACTTTGCCCTCCAGACGATGGATTTGGCCGCGAGCTAGTTTCAAAGTGGAGTGGGCTGCGTGGGTTGAGTCTTCGGCAGCCAGAGCTCGCTTTAAATCCTTCTCAGATTGGTAGGACAGGGCATGCACGGCATTGTTCACCTGCCAAGAGTGCCAGTGATTGCCAATAAAGCAACAATTGTAGAAATTAAAGTCGAAGTGCAACAAGACTTACCACCATGCAATGGGTAGCCGCTCGAGCTCTAAGCTGAGCGAGTGTTAGCTCGGCCCAGCTAGAGACCTCCTCGACACACACAACCCCTTTGCTCTTCCAGAGGCTGTACTGTGGGTTCAGAATACTCCGGGCTGGTCCTCAGGCTGATCCCCCACTTCCCGAAGTAGTGGCAGCGGTCTCAGGAGCGGGCTCCGGAGTTGTCTCAGGAATGGGCACCGCAATCTCCTCGGGCTCCCGAGGTAAGGGGTTCTCCGATTCCTCCAAGTTAATCACTGGAGGAGCATTAGCAAGTCGCTCGGGCTCAGGAGTAGAAGCTCGTGGAGATTCAATATGAGCTCTCTTTACAGCTCGCTTCTTTCTCCCCTTCATCTTGCCGAAGAGTTTCTCTACGCTGAATTTCTCCATGCGGCCTGCAATAGAGTTCAACGTCAATAGTACTACCAATAAGTAAAAACTGGCTACCGAAGGAAAAAAAATACTAACTCTTGACAAGGCAACCTATCGGGACTCAGACCAGCCTCAATAAGCTTGTTCTCGACAAGGTAGTCCTTGTAGTCGAAGCCGAGCTCCACCCAAGATTGAAATACTTCACTTGTTTTCTTGTCCAGCCTAATGTTGGAGTCTTGAATGGCCACCCTCCAGTGAGTAGGGAAGGGCCACCCTGCAGTGTTACAAACTACAAAGTAGTCCTGTTTCCAAGCCCAGACTTTACTAGGAAGCTTATGTAACAACTTGAAGCCCGAGCGAGGGGACAGGTAGTAGGTCCGCCTGTGCTCGGGGAGAATGCTAGATGCATTCTTCTTTATTGACAAGATGGAAGAAAAAATCTCAAGGTCAAGAGGAAGAGCGTAGTTGAAGTAGATGGAAATTGTACCAACCACGTTCCAGACAGAGTTCGGGTGGAGCTGATCTATGGTTACATCAAAGTGATTCAACACTTCAACAATGAGAGGGTGCAATGGAAGGCGGAGCCTAGCCGCAAGCTATTCCCCGAAAATCACAATCTCATCATGACCGTGTTCCCAAGGGAAGTCACCCACAGGAAGGTGGTAAATTTACTCCCTAAGAAGGTTGTACCAAGCTATCAGGCCCCTAAGCCTATCTACCGTCATGGTAGAAGGACCAGACTTGTCTGGTACCCGACCTCGATTAGAGGTGGATGTCGGGTTACCCGAGGTCCTCTGCACCTCATAAGTGGAATGTGCCTCGGAGGCACCTACTTGATCTGAGTATTCACCTTTGGTTCATCTAAGAAACCATCAATTGGAGCCAAGGCACCCACCTCAGGTTCGTCTAAGAGACTGTCGAAGCTATGGTCAAACATAGCTACGGACTGAGAAAGGGGCTAAAGGAAGCTAACTACAAAATTGAAAAACTGGAAACGAACTGAAAGAAGGTGCTAGGGAGACTCACCAAAGGAAACGCAACCGGACTGGGAAAGTTAGACGAGCTGAAGAACCCGAGCTAAGGACTTTTTGCACAACCTCAAGGCAAATGCTAAGAACTTATGGCAGGGAAAAATGACCTAGGACCCCCACTATTTTTAGTCACTATGCTCGGGCATCAACGATCAAGATCCAGATTATCTGACGGCTCTTAAGAAAACTGGCTACGCAACCCCCGAGGTGAAAAATTGGTTTAGCGCATTTTTTGACGTCCATGGAGTCTATAAATCGTGTGACATCCGCGCGTGTACTATATGTCCCGGGTCACCCTTGATTGAGCCGAGCAGCGAACTAGTCTAACTAACGAGCTGCCTAGCTGGACGCCTGAACTTCGAACCAAATCCACCCATCGTACCGTGAACTCCCCGTGCTAGGTCAAGACCCCTAGCACGGGGAGTGGGGAAAAATTGATGGAGGGTGATTTGGCCCGACCCCATAATAGGGGGACACGTGGACATGACTCGACATAAGTGACAACTCGGCATAACAGCCCGGCCGCAACTCAACGTGATGAGCTCGCAAGAGCCTAGCCTGACAGCTCGGTGTGGGCAGCAACTCGCTACAAGGTAGTATTTAGGTTACCCCAAACTCTCTACCAAAAGGGGAGGGCCCCGAGGTCCCTCCAAGTGAGAAGCCCCGAGCTCCTCCCAAGTAAGGAGCCTCCGAGCTTTCCCTCAGTGAGGAGCCCCCGAGCTCCTCCCAAGTAAGGAGCCCCCGAGCTCCCCCTCAATGAGGAGCCCCGAGCTCCTCCCAAGTAAGGAGCCCTCGAGCTCCCCCTTAGTGAGGATCCCCCGAGCTCCTCCTTATGAAGGAAGCACCCCGATCTGAGATCCCTGGGTAAGGAACATCCCGAAGTGAAGGCACTCCAGGTAAGCTCGCCAGTAGGCTTCTGCCCAAACCTAAGTAACTGCCTCAAAGACTTACTTCGGGTAGAAGCACCTCGATATGTCAGCAATAGCTCAATACTAGGTAACTCGATGTATTGCCAAATAACCATACCTGCCAGATCTGGAGACTACACCCACGTCTCTGGCCAGGTGGCGTCATGCCTTCCAAGCGTCGTGCCTGCCAGGCTCTGACAAGCGTCCCCTATTTGGCAGAGTCATACCCTGCAACGGTTACCTGCACCCACTACCTCAGGTTTGGCAGTAACGGCTACAACAGAGAGTCAGTGGCGATTATGCCAGAATTGACAGGGCATCAGTATAAAAAGGCCCTGATCCCCAAGGGACGGAGGTAATTGCATTCACACTATCTGCACTCTAGCTTTCTTCATTTCTCTGCAATTTGCTCTTTCAGAGTTTAAACTTAAGCATCAGAGTGTTCCTGTCAAGCAAATCCTTCATCCTCTTCTTCCTAGGTATCGTCCGTCGACAGTTTGGAGTGTGGCCCCCTGCCAGCTAGGAGTGACGAGATTGCGCACCATCAAAAGGAATGCCAATCTCCCGTAAACGGGTGTTGCTGGCCTCGGGGTCTATCCTCTGTTCATTACAACAGGAGTTGCCATTTCATGATCATCGCAAGGTGTTGATAGTGCACTGGGCATGTCTCGGACTTGCGATATCATTTTTGTGTCCATCAAAAGTCTCAAGCAATGTTGATTGCTTATCACAGGTCTGGAAAGGTGTTTTATATTCATCATAGGTTTTGGACGGCGTTTCATGCTCATCGCGGATCTTGGATGACATTTCATGCTCATCGTGGGTCTCGAGCAATGCTTTTGTGTGCAAGTATATGAGCTTTTCATCATTTTGATAGAGTGTTTTGTATCGTTGCAAGGGCATCCCAGTCGGGATTCCTCCATATGGTTTTACCTTGACGTCCTCATTGTAATCCTAGTGGTGGTAAACTACATGTAATTACACTTATATATAACATATAAAACATTTAAATATTTTTATATAATTTACATGTAATAATTAAATTATACAAATAATTTATATATTTCTATACTTTATATAAATAAAATAGTTACTTTATATATTTATTAATTACCTAAAATAGTTAATCATTCAAATTCAAAATGAATCGAGATGAATATTTGAATTTGAATATTAACTTTCAATATCCACCAAATATCGAATCGAATTTGGATATAAAGTCTTCTAGTTGAATTCAAATTCAGATATTGCCTTATTCAATTCAAATTCGATCTTCTACCCTTATTTGTATTCTTCCTAGGCTCAACTTGAAAGGAGTACAAATGAAGATATGTAGAGTGCAAAACCTTGTATTTTGTATTGTATTGTACATATTTGTATTTATACTTTTCCCAGGCTTAGAGAGTTCTACAGAGGTTGGGAAATGCCTCTAAGGTCTCTTCTCTATTTTTCCCCTTTTTAGATCCATCACTAGGTTCTATTTTTAGAGCTTGATTTCTGCCATGTTTATAGAGAAAAAAGAGGGGAAGAGGTCTGAAATTCGTCCAATCAAAGAGCTTAGGCTTCAAGAGAGCTTTTACAAGAAAATGGCATAGATTTTCTATAGAGAAAAGGTGTTGGTCAACCTTTCCTTGTTGATGAAAGGGTTGTCCTTCTATCATGGCATTCTCGTATTTGGGGCCACCAATAGAATAAAATGTAAATTTGACCCACTTACAAATGCTATTTTGCCTTTTCTTAGTTTTAAATGGGGGGTATCTTTGGGTCTTGGGATTTTTGGGTCTATTAGGCTCAATTTCATTGGTCTAAATGATTGAATAGATCAAGAATGGGTCTAACATCAATTACCCCTTTGATGATTTAGGTTGGAAAGATGATGTGGCGATTTAATTTGGCGCATCAAAAAGGTATATTTCTAATTCTATGGTTAAATGGATGAATTAGGTCATGAAATTTGATATATTGGTTCTTTTTTTGGGGTCTCTGGACATAATGGTGAGGTTTGATTGGTCAAATAGGGTCTATATAATGGACATCTATGATTGAAAAGTTCGGATCAATGAGATTTACTGAAATATAATCTTTGCTTAATGAAGGGTCAAATAGGGGAATTTTGGAACAAAATTTGGTGGGCAAATACTTTTGAACGTCTTGAATGTGATGGAAGTGATAGATCTTTGATCAGAGGTGTAGATTTATAGATTTAGTTTGAGTCTAGGTTTTAGCCAATTGTTTATTAGTTAACGAGAAGGATCGAAATGGAATTTCACATTTTTAACAGTCAAATGAAAGAATTAATCATGAAATTTGATGTGCCAAGGTTTTTTTGGTCTCTGAACACAATGGTGAGGTCAAATTGGTCAAATGAAATTGGGATGATGGATGATAAGCTCTAATCAATGAGATTTGTTGAAACATGATCTAGGCTTGATGGTGGGAAAATGAGGGATTTTTGAACTAAAATTTGGTGGGTAGATACAGATTATGGTGAGGAATCAAGTGGATGGTTCTGATTTAAGAAAGAATTGGTTAATCTTGGTTTGGTGTGATTTGCTAATTGATTGTGTCATAATATTATTGAAGTGATGGATGTCTTGGTTTTGATCTTGGGGTGTCGGAGTTTGAATATCATATATATTGGGTCTGTTAGAAAGGAAGTTGGTGTGATAAACTAAGTTATACTTTCCTAAATCTATGGACCATATTTGATTGGATGTTGATGTTGATTTCAATGTTTTAGTCCTGTGGATTATGTTAAAATAAGGAATTTTGGCTCTAGAAAGTCTCAAGTAAATCTAATTGTGTTACCAAGTTTTTTTGGTCTAAAAGAGGATACCTCTTAATTTCTTAAAAGGCCCCTTTCTAAATAAACATACCACTTATAATTAAGGAGTGGTATTAGTTAGCCCTTAAACATTTTTCTTTCTGTCTTACCCGTTTATTCCAAACTTCTAGATTCCAACACTTTTCTCTTTTTCCATTGACTCGTAAAACGATAGATGATGAAAATTAAATTATTATTCATTCAAGATTCAATGAGCTAACAACAACAATTATCATATGGATGAATATAACCATTCTAAAGCACAAATCCGTTTCAAGGTGGTGATGAACTGATCATTTTCAATGCATTCTCAAGATAAACTTTGTTAAAAGAAAGTTGAGAGAAGTATGCAAGAATTAGGATTTAAAAAAAAAACCTAAATTAAAATTTTTCTCAAGGTGTTGATGGATTGATCATTCTCAAGTATGGTTCAAATTTTCAATATGATATGCCCTAAATATTAGGAGCTCTTCAATACCCCAAATAATGGGATGTTTCATACTTGAGCACTTTTTAGGGGGGATATGCATGCCTAAAATCGACCCCTTGAAGCAATTTTGAAAAAAAAAAAACTAAAAACATTTATTAAGTACCAAGCTAATAAAATTGAATAGTTATTAAGTATCCAAAACACCAAATATGCCTATTCATGCTCTTGATTTTTTGAACTTGTTAAAAAGGCATTTTCAAGCACAAATCTTTCTCAAAGTGTCAATGTTCCAATCATTCTCAAGATGAACTTTGTTGAAATAAAGTTTGAGAGAAATATGCAATAATTATGATAAAAAAAAACTAAATTAAAAGGCAAACATCTCATAAAATATAGGTAGCTTGGCTTTTAGGAATATTTAAAGAAATATTACGTGAAATTAATCATATAATGCTCACAGGGACAAAGTATCAAATCCATAAGTTCAGGATAAAAACAAAGTTTAGGGGCCTAAATGTCACCAAATCCTTAGTACGAGTGGCTAAATTAACATATACCCTTTATTTATTTATGGCCAAATTTCTTAAACTACCCCTAAGGTTTAGGAAATTGACTAACACTACCCCTACCATTTCAATATTGTCTTAAAGCACTCAACTATTTATGACAATTGACTAAATCCTCCCTTATTGTTAATTTTCCATCACACTCGATCACATATGACATCATGTGACAATTTTTTTTCAAAAATTCCAAAAACACCCTTTGAAATCTTTATCTCAAAAGATTCACCACCGACGATCCTTCCCCCCTCCCCACAAATTTTCAACCAGCATTCTTCTCACAACTCATGAGTGGCATCTTTGTTTTCTTTCTTGCTCCCTTAGATGTTGTGCAAAACAAGCCAAGGGACTATGTATGAAGGGGGAGGTTGGAGAGAGGAAGAAGAGCGAGGTCAAAACAGAGGTAAATGAAGATGGGTTTTCTCTGACTCTTGCGATGTCCATGAATGAAGAACACATTAGTGACTTCAATGAAACATGAATATGACATATTCGTGTTTCATACTTTCCTATTTGCATTTTGAGTTGACAGTTTTCAATGGAGGTGGGCTCCTTCAAGCCAGCAGTTGTCTTTGGATTTCCACTCACTCCACAATTGAATGAGTAGCCTAGTATCTCCTACTCATTTTCACTATCTCTCCACAACGTTGGTGCTGGAATTAGTTGAGCCTTGGTAGATTGCGGCTCCTGGAGGAGAGTCCAATAAAAATGAAAAACCTTGTCTAGTGAGCAATGTAGAGGAATCAACACTAGGTGAGCTCTAATCACTTGCAAGGATGGAAACCCTTAATAAAAACAAAAAACCTCAATGTCTTCTTGTAGTCTCTCTCTCTCCTCTCTCACCCTTCTCTCTCCTCATCCTTTTATTGAGGATGAGGAGATTTGGGAGTTGTAGATCTAGAAGAACAAAGTGACAACATCTTGAGAAGAATCCCCTTCCAACGAGAGCAGAGGAGAAATAATAGTAGGCGTTGCACTCTAAAGGGGTTTTCGACGTGGTGTGGTTGTGAAGGGGTTTTCACTGGTGATACCATCTTGCACCCATGTGGCTATGAAGGGGTCTTCATCGTGGTGTCTCCAACATAGATTGCAATAGTAGATCTAGATCCAAAGGAGGTTTGTATTGCCTCTGATGATGCGCGATCTGGGAGCTCCTAGCTGGAAGGTTGCCTGGGCGTGCTCACGTGGCGAGCTGGATGAAACTGCAAAACAAGGATTAGAGAGACTGGGGTGGATGATCCAATGAGGTTGCTCCGATGCTTAAGTCAGTATTTTTGTTGTGGTTGCGAGCTGAAATTTGAGTGCTAGAGAGCTTGAATGTAAGCAACCACATGTACCTGGGACCCAGAGGGGTTGACACCCTTATATAGTTGAGTTGTCGTGGGTCTCACGAAACGGTATAGGGATCTTTGGTCTGAGTAGATGAGATCCGTTTCCGCTTTAGTCGGGGAGTAATATATCAGTTAATGTAGTCGATTTTCCTAGGAACCGTTGGATCATACAGATCTCAGCCATTGATTCTTGGATATATTGGTTATAAATTGGGGCTGAAGGGCCCATTTTCTTTGCCACAAAACCGTGAATCTAGAGTCCTTGAGGCCACGTTTAAGTATCCCAGCTCAGTGTTAGCTATTCTTGGGTCTGAGGTCATCCTACTTTATTCGATCTTCTTTTGGTGAGTTTGTCTCCCCTTGCTTTTGATTCCATTGTCCTTTCCATTAGAATGTCTAGTATTAGCTTAGATAGGCTTCTAGATGGTAGTGGTGAGTCCCCTGGGGCAGAGGTGGGGACCTCGGCACAAACTGCAGAGCCTCATCCTGCCGAGGTGGGCACTTCGGCACAAGATGTGGATCCCAATCCATCTGAGGCGGACTCACCTCGACGAGAGCAAAAAGCTTCTGGGAAGTCAGCCTCCACCTCACACTGAGGTCGCCTATCGGACAACTTCAGTCCATCTACCATGACAGCGGACAGGCTCCGATCTCTAGTAACTCGATGCAGACTTCCCAATAATTTTGTATATAGTATTTCCTTAGGCAACTTTCTTTGGGATCACGGTCATAATGAGATCGTGGTCTTCGAGGAGCAGCTCGTTGTCGGGCTATGCCTTCCACTCCATCCTTTCATAATCAAAGTCATTAAGTTTTTTGACATTGCCATAGACTAGCTACATCCGAACTCCATCCGTAACATCGTAGGTATCATTGCCCTTTCCCACGATTACAATCGACCTCTAGACCTTGTCATATTCTCTTCGATCATTTCCATAAAAAAGAACTCGTCCTGTGTTCTACCGAAGCACCGACGAAGTCACTATATGTCTCCTTGCTTCGAGTACAAGCTGTTGCATGAGCTCCCTAACAAGGTTCCGGCGTGGAAGAGATGCTACTTCGTGGTCCATAACATCGAGGGGTGGCCTTTCTCGACTCATTAGAGGGCAGCCATCCAAGGCCCAATTGAACCCGAAGACAAGGGAGGTGGTCTGATCTTGGGCGAAGCTTGGCCTGAAGCTCGAAAACATCGTGACCAAGGAAAAGCTCGTGCAAGTCGGTTTAAGCCCTCCTGGTAGGTTGCTAATTATTGTACCTTTTTACTGTTTGTTTTATTGTGGTGTTGTATCTAACTTAGTTCATCACTTGTTTTAGTTGTCAATGATGACATCCCCGTCGACGAGCTCCTCGGGAGCATGCAGAAGGGAAAGAAAAAGAAGAGGGCCTCCAAGAAAGCTCGCCTCCACACCGAGACCACCACCTCTTACGCCATCGCCTCTGCCCCGTGAAGGGGTGAGAGATCTATCATATGGATGGCTGAACCCTACAGGAAGGGTGGGCGAAATTTCAAAAATTTCTTTACTCCCTTCTTGGAACCGTATTCCCAATTTAGAAAACTACATATTCAAGGTTTGTTCTTGTAACCAAACCGGACCAAAATTGAAACCAAGATTAGGGAGGGATATACCTAATATGGAATCTACGCAAAAAGCTCCTCCCAACGCAGGTGTTCACGCCCAAAGAGTGTACCAAATACTCCCTCCACTGAAGATGACACAGCTTGGGATGAGGCAGGATCAACAAGTAGTACCTCAACCAGAATCGAATGGGGTAGTGAGCACAGCTTTAGAATTGTTTCTCCTAGCAAGAAACAATATCAAGATCAAATCTTGATCAATTCCAAGAATTGGAAATCGAACAAGGTAGGGAAACAATAGCAGGGAGAAAAAGAACTGAAGGCAGAAACATTCAAACTGAGTTGTCTTCTGTGTTGTGTGTGTGTGTCTTTTTCAAATCCGCCTTGCTCTCTATTTATAGCATTAAATACATGACCTCCTAATCTGATTAGGAGTCTCTTGATCCAAATCTTTATTTGGATAATGACTCTTTAAGTGATAAAGATAACCCCTTATCTTATTTGCATATAAACATCAGTTATTCCAAATCAAATTATAAGTTCCATGATCCAAATCTCTATTTGGATATAGACTCTTTAAGTGGATAAGAGTTAACCTTTTATCCTTATCTATTGATCCATACCCAGATTCGCCCCTATTTAATTAATCCAATTAACCCAGTTCGAAATGGGCTTTATGCCCATTAAGCTTTCCAGCTCACTTCCTTTTAATGCTGGTTAGCTTGGCTCTCTTTGTATGGCGTGGGACCCTATCATTGATCTACACATCAGCCACATGGGTTCAGCCTAGCCTCTGTTACAAGGCCTACCCGAATTCATTGCTGAATACAGTGAACCCCTGAGTCCATCACTATGAGCTCTTAATGGGCACAACATTTACACTAAATGGTCCTTGGGACCAGCCATCTTATGAAGACCCAAGGACTGTGGGCAGATGCAAAATTACCCCATCAGGTATAACCCTCAATGGTCTTATACTTAACCTCTTAGCCCTTAATAATCAAACACTGCCTATTTCCCTCGGTTGCAAGGTACAGTGCTGCACTCTCCACTCACATGAATCCCGAGAATTAAAACCTTTTGCAAATAATTTGTGAAACCATAATATATAAGTATATCTCTATATAATTATAATTTGCATAACCAAAATTGAAACACATTTGAAATCTACTGCCAACAGTTTAGGTTTCCATCAGAGAGAGTGCAATTCCCGATCATTCACTTTATCTAACAAAGGGGCTGATCCTGTCACTATGATCACCCACTCAAATGAATTCTCGGACTGTCCCAACATACCCAGGTTTTGACCCCCTCTAAGGATCCCACTGATTGGCACATCAAAGACAGCCCAATCCGACACCTAGTGCGGTATCATAATTGAGTCTTGGGGTCAGGTGTAACATTTCAGTTTTGCCCATCTGTCTCCAAGGTCTAGGGTAATACTAAAATTTGGTCTACTTCAGGGTTTCAAGAAAAACCCAAACTGCATGTGCCTTAGGTCTAACCCTAGTAGCTGAGACAAGCCACCCCAACCAACTTGGTGACACATCATTGTCAGCCTTGGTAGGATAAATCTCCCCAGATCTATCCAACGACTGTGAAGATTCTAAACTAACACGAGTCTGATATGTGTCCAATTTAAGGGTATTACATAGAAACACACCACAATAACATGAATCAAATATGTACTTTATTAAGTTACAATAAATATCATAATGTACATCATGTTGATTGGAGCTTAGGGCATACACTATCTAACAGCTCCCACTTGTACTTATTCCAATCGGGTACAAGTCGGAGTCCCATATTTTCCATGTGTTTCTCAAACAATTTCTATGTTAGTGGCTTAGTCGATGGATCTGCTACATTTTCTGTTGATGCTACCTTCTGAATCAAGGCGTCCCCTCTTTCAACTATATCCCGTAGTACATGGTACTTCCTTTCAATGTGCTTTAACTTCGAGTGGGATCGTGACTCCTTAACCTAAGCAATGGCTCTACTATTGTCACACAACAGTGGAATGGGTGATGGGCTGAATGGAACTACTCCTAATTCCTGAGTGAACTTTTTCAATCATACGGCTTCCTTGGCAGCTTCACTTGTAGTAATGTACTCGACCTTAGTTGTGGAATCTGTTGTGGAACCCTGTTTGCTGCTTTTCCAACTAACTGCACAGGACCCCATCATAAAGATGTATCCAGATGTATAATTTCTATCATCTAGGTCTGACTAGAAATTGACATCGGTATACCCAAGGATTTGTAGTGAACTACCGTCGAATACCAGACAAAACTATTTTGTCCTTCGAATGTATTTCAATATGTTTTTCACAGTGGTCCAATGCTCTTGTCCTACGTTAGATTGATATCTACTTACCACACTTACGGCCTGAGCAATGTCTGGCCGAGTGCACAACATGGCATACATTGATGCTCCCTACGGTAGAGGCATAGGAAACTTCCTTCATGCCCTCAATCTCCACAGTTGTCTTGGGAAATATACCCTTGGAGATAGTGACTCCATGCCTGAAAGGAACATTTCCTTTCTTGAAGTTCTCCATGTTGTATCTCTTGACTATCTTGTCAATGTAAGTAGATTGAGATAATCCTATTTGAAGGGATGAGAGATCCATCATATGGACGGCCGAACCCTGTAGGTAGGTTGGGCAAATTTTCAAAAATTTCTCTCTCTCCCATGTGGGAATCACATTCCCTATTTTAGAAAACTGCATTTTCAAAAATCAATCTTGAACCGAAACCAGACCGGATCTGAAACCAAAAGGGAGTGGAGGGTTATACCTGATATGAAGTAACAATAACCTCCGATGAAGGTGTTCACGCCCAAGGATAGATCCAAAGACTGCTTCCATCGAAGATGACACATGGCAGGATGAAGCAGAATCAGCAAGGTGGGTCTTCCACAAAAACCCGATTCTTTAGCAAGAATTTGATGTTGGGCTAATGAGCACGACTTCTGATTACCTTTTCTGCCAAAAGGTAATATCAAGAACCCTTCTTGACTGCTCCCACAGTGGAGATCGTACAGGCATGGCGGCAATAGCAGGAGAGAGCAAGAACAGAAGATAGAAGTAGTCAAATTGTATGTTGTCTTCTCTCTTAAATCAGTAGACTGATGGATGAACTGGAGGTTCGCCTTGCTCCTCTATTTATAGCCTTAAAGAGAGGTTCTCCTAATCCCATTAGGAGTTTCCTAATCCCAATCTTATATTTGAATCTGGACTCTCTTTAAGAGATAAGGATAATCCCTTATTTTATCTACAGATAAATATAAACCCTCCTAATCTAATTTGGAGTCTCCAAATCTAAATCTCTATTTGGATCTGGACTCTCTGAGTGGATAGGGACAATCCCTCATCCTATTTGCTAATCTAAATCCCAGAACCGCCCTTCTTTAATTAATCTAATTAAGCCAATTCGAAATGGGCTTTAGGCCCATTAAGTCTATATGCTCACTTATCCTCCAAATTGCTGCCCAGTTGGATATCCTTGTATTGCGTGGGATACAAACATTGATCTACACATCAACCACATGGGTTCAACCCATCATCTATTACAAGGCCTAGCCGAATTCACTGTAGGAAATAGTGAACCCCTGAGTCCATCACCATAGGCTCTTAATGGGCCCAACAATTACACTAAATGGTCATTGGGTCAAGCCACCTTATAAAAACCCAAAGACTGTGGGCAGATGCAAGATTAGCCTATCAGGTATTATCCTCAATGGTTTTACACTTAACCTCTCATCCCATAATGATCAAACACAGCCTGACAAGAGAGGACCTCTCCCTCGACTGCAAGGTATAGCGCTGCACTCTCTACTCACATGGATCTTGGGAATTAAAACCTTTTGCAAACATTTTGAAACCATAATATATATGTATATTTCCATATAAATGTATTTTGCAAAACAAATTTCAACGGCTGAAATCGACTGCCGACAGTTTTGGTTTCCATTAAAGAGAGTGCACCCTTGATCATTCACTTTGTCCGACAAAGGGGTTGATCCTATCATTATGATCACCCACTCAAATGAATTCTCGGATTGTCCCAACATACCCAGGTTTTGACCCCTCTAAGGATCTTACTGATTGGCATAGCTCAATCCAACACCTAGTGTAGTATCATAATCGAGTCTAGGGGTCAGGTGTAACATTCAACTTTTGCCTATCTATCTCCAAGGTCCAGGGCAATACTGGAATTCTGGTTTGGTTCAGGGTTTCAAGAAAGCCCACACTACATGTACCTCAAGCCTCACCCTGGCAACTAGACCTGTTCATGGGCCGGGCCGGGCCAGGCTCGGGCCGGTCTTTTACTCTTCATTAATGGAAATATGTTAGGCCCGAGCCCGACCCGACCAATGGGCCTACAACTTGAGCCCAAGCCTGGCCCTGATAAAAAGCCCGAAGCCCAAGCCTGAGCCCGAAGCCCGACCTAATAAAAAAATTAGAATTTTTCCCTATTCAATAATCAATATAAATTAGAATTGATTTATATTAAAAAAATAATATAAATTCAAAATTTATTTACATTAAAAGAAGAATATAAAGAAGGGAAAAAGGATGTGGAGAAGAAGGGTTCGGATGGAAAAATAAGGGAAAGAGGTGAAAAAAAGAGGGGTATTCGACTAGGGTTTTTAGGTTATATTATAGGTCGGGTTGGGCCAGGCTCGGGCCGAGCTATTTTGGCAAATCCCGAGCCCATTGTGGGCCGGGCTTTTTGGCCCGAGGTTAAGCCCGTGGGCCCATATACCTGTTCAAGCCCGTCCGGGGGCCAAGTCGGCCTGTCGAGCCACCCGACCCATGAACAGGTCTACTGGCAGCTGAGACAAGCCACCCCAACCAAGTTGGCGACACTTTAGTCTCACCCTTGCAGTTGCTGCATATAGATATCTTTATGTTGCTTTATACTTAGATTTTTCTTCATACTGATATTTGTTTTCTTCTTTTGAAAGGTGAACTCCTCTATCTACGTCTTGGCCTACCAGTCTGAGGTGAACTTAAAGCGAGCTCTCAAAGCCGAGGAGTCCTCCCGAAGTGCCCATTCCGAGCTCAACTTAGCTCACATCGAGATCAGCCCGCTGAAAAATGACGTACGAGCTAAGAAGAAGCTATTAACTATACTGATGGCGGAGAAGAAGGAGCACCAGGAGCACGAGGTGGCACTGAAGAGAGAGAATGAGAACCTCGAGGCTCTTGTGAAGGAGAGGACTGAAATGCTTCGGGCGGTGGAGGAGGCCAAGGTCAAGGCGGTCGAGGAGTACAAGTCTTCGGTGGAGCTTCAAGAGAGGTTGGTCAAGGCTGGGACTATGGGCTACCACAAGGTGTTTAAGCTCATTAGGTGGTTGACCCGATGTGAATTTCCCCACCTCGACCTCAATGCCATCACCATGTCCAAGATCACCAAGGAGATGGCTGTTGAAGCCACTAAGGATCCGTACTCCGAGGCGGAGAGTGAGAACGACCTTCTCGATGAGGAGACAACGAGAGAGGGAGAGGAGGCTGATGCCGCCGAGAACCGCATGGAGACATATTCGCCTGTTGAAGCCTCTGTTGGGAATGAGGAGCCCTGAACCGACTGATGCCTCTTTTCTTGGACCCCCCCCTTTGTAAATACTTAATGTCTCGAGCCTTCGAGCTCGACTAAATAGTTGTAATCTTTCTCCCCCCCCCCCTTTTTTTACTATGTACTTGAAGTGTCTTATCAATGGAATACAAGTATTTTCCAAAACTTCTTGTGTACAAAATTTTTCTAAGTGTAGATTTCTCCCAATCTCGCGAGCTAGATCATATAGGAGCAAAATTTTTCTAAGTATAGATTCCTCCCGAACTCGAGACTACTCCCGAACTCGAATTGGAACAATCGTTATTGTACACCGGGATGAACAGACACTATAGGGTGTACATGCCCGACTTGTCTACACCTGGGATACTTTGTCTTACCCATGCCAAAGTGACTAGGTTTTAACGAGCTCATGCCGAAGAGGTGATCGGGTCCTAAGCAGCCTATGCCGAAGAGGCAACTAGGACTTCTTTGCCCATGCTGAAGAGGCGACTAGGTCTTATATCGTGTCGAGGTCTTTTGTCATCTTGGCTTTATAGCCCTTAGGCTTCTGGGATTGACTTAAGGTCCTCTCTCCAGTTCGTCGTCCATAGGATTAGTTCGGTGGTCTTATGGACTTAGTCGGTTTTTGCTTTCATTGAGGTTTACATGTAGTATCTCCTTAGGTTATTGATATTCCAAGCATGAGGTACATGCTTCCCTTCCATGGTCTCGAGCTCGTAGGTTCATTCTTTGAATACTCGTCTCACCCAGTAAGAACCTTCCCAATTCGGTTTGAGCTTACCCACGCCGGGCTCAGGTACCATTACTTTGCGGAGGACCAGGTCACCGACTTGGAATAGTCGCTTCTTGACTTGAGCGTTATAATACCAAGCTGCTCACTACTATGAAGTTGTAGTTTGAATGTGGGCCAAATCACGTACCTCCTCGACGAGGTTCAAGTTAGTTTTGAGCTCGTCATCATTTGTCTCTTCGTCATAGGTTTCGAGCCACAACGTCGGTACTTCAATCTCTACCGAATCACAACTTCTGCCCCATATGTAAGGTTGAAGGGTGTCTCACCGGTCGCGGTCTTGATGGTAGTCCGGTAGGCCCAAAGGACACTGGGCAGTTCATCCACCCACAAGCCTTTAGCTCGCGCGAGATGAGCTTTCAGTCCGTGGAGGATAGCCCTGTTCATTACTTTGGCTTGTCCGTTTGCTTGTGGATGTTCTACCGAAGTGAAGTTTTGTTGAATCCCCATCTGGGCGCACCACTTCTGGAATTTGATGTCTTCAAATTGCTTCCCGTTATTCGAAGTCAAGACTTTGGGCAATCCAAAACGGCACACGATGCTTTTCCAAAAGAAATTCTACACATTATGGGTTGTAATGCTTACCAATGGTTCGACTTCCACCCACTTCATGAAGTAGTCCACTGCCACAACCAAGAGCTTCATCTGCCCAGTTGCCGGCGAAAAAGGACCGAGGATGTTAATTCCCCACTACACGAAGGGCTACGGGCTAGTGAGATACTTTAAATCGGTAGTAAGCTAATGGGGGATGGTGGCATGCCTCTGACAACTGTCGCATTTTTTGACAAACTCGAGTGCATCTGCCTTCATTATGGGCCAATAGTAGCCCTGTCTTAATGCATTTTGGGTGAGGACCCTACCCCCCAAGTGTCCTCTGCATAAACCTTCATGGATATCGTAAAGTATGAGCTCGGCTTCTAAGGGTCGCAGGCAATGTAGGTAGGGGAGCGTGAAGGATCTCCTGTATAGCCATCCGTTTATGAGGATGTACCGGTCTTATTGACGCTCTACCCTCCGAGTTACATTGCGTTCTGTAGGTAGGGTCCCATGGAGCAGATAATCAATGAGTGGATCAATCCAGATCAGTTCCGCTTGCAACACGGGAGTGACCTCTTCTGCCCCCTCCCCCCCCCCCCCCCCCCGAGAATCCTGGGTCAAGGCAGGTCCTCTATGTACACAGTTCACATAGTGTTGTCGCTTTTACTTGCTAGTCGTGATAAAGAATCGACTTCAGTATTCTCGAACCTCAGAATTTGCCTAATGAAACAAGAGCTGAAGCTTGGTAGGATCTCTCTAACTTTGGTCAAGTAGGCTGCCATACTTGAGTCGCGTGCTTCATATTCACCATTGACTTGGTTAACCACTAGTTGAGAATCATTGCGAATGATGAGTTGTTTTATTCCCATTTCCTTCACCAAGTTCAACCTGGCAATTAGTGCTTCATACTCCACCTCGTTGTTCGACGCTTTGAATCCAAACCAGAGAGCATACTCCAGTTTCACCTCGCTTGGGCCGTACAATATCAGTCCCGCACCGCTTCCTCGCTTTGGCCGTACAGTATCAATCCAGGGCTCCTCGTCCCAGGTCAATACTGATCTAACCGGGGCCAGTGCCGCACTGGTCGATGCCTTCATCGTGTTAACGGGCTCAGTCAGTTCAGGGACCAGTGTACTAAACGTGCATTTTTCTACAAAGTCCACCAAGACTTGGGCTTTGATTGTTGGCTGGGGCTCGAACCGAATGTCGTACTCGCTAAGCTCAATGGACCACTTCGTTAATCTTCTTGACACCTTGGTCTTAAGTAGGATGTGCCTTTGAGCTGCCACCACTACCGCGTATGCTAGCTTCTCGATATCGGGGTATTTGGTTTCTGCATCCTACAACACTTTACTCACATAGTAGATGGGTTGTTGAACCTGATCTACTTCTTTGATTAGTACCGAGCTGACTACCTCGTTACTCGCAGAGAGGTACAACATCAACACATCTCCTTCCTTAGGTCGGGTTAAGGCAGCTACCTAGCCAGTTAGTCGTTGTACCTCCTTAATTTTTTGGGGTGGTCACATTTCTAAGATAGCCTTGATTTTGTTCGGGTTTGCTTCGATTCCACGTCAATTCACTATATAACCGAGGAAATTACCTGATGTGACACCGAAGACACACTTATTTGGGTTTAACTTCATATTGTATTTCCTTAGAAATTGAAAAACAACATTTAAATCATCAATCAAAAATCTAGAAAATTGGGTCTTCACGACCATGTCATTAACATAACATTCCACTTTATTGCCAATCAAAGGTTCAAAAATCTTGTTTACAAGTCGTTGGAAAGTTGCTCTAGTGTTTTTCAAACCAAAGGGCATAACTTTATAACAGTATAGCTCGAGTTCAATTACAAAAGCAGTTTTGTCTTGGTCAGCTATGTCCATCCTAATTTGATTATAGCTGAAGTAGGTGTCCATGAAACTCAACAACTCATGCCCTAAGGTCGCATCTACCAGGCGGTCAATTCTAAGTAGGGGTAAGCAATCCATTGGGCAGGCTTTGTTCAGGTCGGTATAGTCGACGCACATGCGCCACTTGCCATTGGATTTCTTCACAAGCATGGGGTTAGTAACCCAGCTTGGGTAATGGACCTCCCTAATGAAGTCTACGGCGAGGAGCTTCCCAACCTCCTCATCGACTACCTTGCACTACTCAAGGGCGAAGTTGCGTTTTCTTTGTCTAACTGGCCTGACTAGAGGGTCCACATTAAGTTTATGAGTTATTATACTAGGGTCAATTACGGGCGTTTCTACCGCGAACCAGGCAAAAGCATCTAAATTGTTAAGTAAGAAACTTACTAGTTGTGTTTGGAGTGGTTCGCTTATCAGTGCACCGAACTAGAGAGTCTTGGTTGGTTTAGTCTCAGACACCGGTATGTGGACCATCTCTTCCAACGGGGTAGGTCACTCCAGTTCGACACCTTCTGCCAGTTTTGCCTTTCCCTTGAGGGTAGTCACAAAGCACTTCCGGGACTCGAGCTGATTCCCTCGTATCACCCCTACTCCGTAGTCCATCGGGAACTTCATCGCGAGATAGTAAGTTGACACTACCGCGCGTAAAACATGCGTAATAGGCCGACATATGATCGCGTTGAAGGGGGATGGAGTCATGACCACCAAGAATGTGTGCTCGAACTGGACAATATTTGGCCACGTGCCCGCCTCCACTGGTATTGTGATGCGTCCTATAAGCCTGACTTCCTCTTCGCCGAACCCTACTAGTAGGGCATCTACTGGTTTTAGATCACTCTGTTGTAGTTGCAACTTATCAAAAGTTTCTTTGAAGAGGAGCCGAACTGCCCGAGTCCACCAAGATCCGCTTCACTTCGAAGTCATTGGTGATCATCTTCACGACCAAGGTGTCATCAGGAGGATACTGAACCCTATGGGCATTGTCATCGGTAAAGTAGATTGGTTCTTCAATCCGAGGTCGCTTGGGTGGGTTCTCTACTTCATGCTCTACTTCTCGGACTGACATTTTCTTAGCTGCTGTTGTGCACCCCGCTATGATAGATCCTCCAATGATCATATTAATTCCTTAGCGGATCGGCCTTTCTTCTGGTAGCAGGCGAGGTGGCTACTTGTTCTGTCTACTGCTTTTGGGGGCATCTTTCTTTCGATCTCCCTATCGGTCCCCCTACCCTTTTGCCTCATGCAAGATGTACTTCTTCAAGTACCCATGACGGATTAGCTCTTCGATCTCATCGCGAAGGTTTCTACAATTTTCTGTGCTGTGACCATGGTTCCGATGAAAGTGACAATAGACGTTCGGGTTCCTGGTCGTTGGGTCTCCCCGTACCTTGGGTGGCCATCTGATGATGGAGGAGTCTTTGATGGCCATTGGGATCTCTCCTCTATTCACGTTAAGGGGAGTATAGTCGGCATCCTGGAACGCCGACCCGACCTGTAACTTTGCGAGGGGGATTTACTCCTCAAGCTCAGGGACTTGCTCCTTTGCTTAGGGGATTTGCTCTTTTTTCTTTTCTTATTGCTCGTTCCTTCTTCCTCTCTCTTCCTTTTCTCTCCTTGATTGTCAGTTTTCTAGTTTATCTCTTCTTCTATACTGATAAATTAATCAGCTAGCTTGAGGAACTCAGTGATGTTCTTTGGCTTGTTGCCCACGACGTGCCACTTGAATTCTTTGTGAGTAATTACTTTTCGCACTGCGGTGAGACGTACTTCTAGGTCAAGGTCTGGTATCTGTAGGCATGTCTCATTGAAGCGCTTGATATAGCTTTGAATTGACTTTCCTTTCCTTTGCACCATGTTTAGAAGGCTTTCCTGTGACATTGTACACTTCTTACTGGTGATGAAGTGAGCCGTAAACATGTTTGCGAACTATGCCCTACTTCTGATGGAACCCGACACGAGGTTTCTATATTAGGTCCAAACCACTCCTTTGAATGTGGTGGAGAAAGCCACACACATACAAGCCTCATCGGCCCTAGTGATGTATCTGGGATTGGAATGTGTCTACATGATCGTTGGGATCAAAGGACCCATCATACTTGTTTAGTGGCGGTACCTTGAAATCCTTCGGCATTGGGGCCACTAGGAGCTCGGGTGAGAGGGGGGATGGCCGGCTCAAGAGAGCAAGCGTTGTTCTTGTGGCCACCGTGCTCACCTCCTCTCTTTCCCGACCTTAATCTGTTGGATGGCTGAGCTTCGTGGGTGGATTGTTCACTGTCGATTCTCCATGTTGTCGAGTACTTCGATCTTACTCCAAATAGTGGGGTGAGGTGGTTCAGGGGTTCTCCTCACCGCTTCTTCTTCATTGCATGTTTGAGGTTGACTGTCGTGAGGAGCCGAGGGTCTCCTTTCGAGCCCGCACCTAAGCTTGCGATCTACGTTACCTTGATGTGGAACTTGCTGATTGCACCTTAGGTTGGGTGGGTTCGGGCCTATCCCTCGAGCTTTCTCTTCGGGAAGCAGGGGGAGTACACTGGTTGCCTACTATACCCCGCGGCGGGGTCCGTCCCGTGGGAGGGGCCGATACTTGCGAAGTTCTTTCACCGCACGGGGGAGACTGGCGAACATTTTGGTGAGCTCGAAGCTGATTCTGGTTTTGGGTTTGCCCTTGATGATGATTTGTCAGTTGATTTGATTGCAGCGGTGGGAACTGTTGCTGATATTGTTGATAAAAGTAGTAATGCTGAAACTGTTGGAAATGATGGATTTGCATCGTTTGAACGCTCTGGACGAGGTTGTTGAATTGGGAGTGCTCGACCCCCAGGGGATCACAGAAGGCTCTGAGGAGGTGGCACTCACTTGGGGGAGTGGGACACTCACCTATTGTGTAGTTTGCAGCATGGACAGTGATGGGACCCTGGAGACAGTCAAGGGAATGGTGAACTGGCTGATTGTCACCGAGGAACCCTGGGGAGTGACTGTTTGCTGCTCTTGCCCCCCAACAATGTTCATGCCACTCTTTCCATTGTGGCTGGATGATGCCATTGAGGCTGAGATTGAGACTGAGATTGTAACTAGGATTGGGATGACCTTTTGATCATTTCCCATAGACACCAATTGATGATGCGCGATCTGGGAGCTCCTAGCTGGAAGGTTGCCTAGGCGTGCTCACATTGCAAGCTGGACGAAACTGCAAAATAAGGATCAGAGAGACCGGGGTGGATGACCCAATGAGGTTGCTCCGATGCTTAAGTTAGTATTTTTGCTATGGTTGTGAGCTAAAGTTTGAATGCTAGAGAGTTTGAATGTAAGTAACCGTGCATACCTGGGACCCGGAGGGGTTGACGCCCTTATATAGTTGAGCTGCCGTAGGTCTCACGAACACCCGAGCTCTGAAAACTGCTGAATAGGCTCCTTTTGCTGAGTTGTAACCCTTAGGACAGATCACGTCCACGTGACCTTCACTTATTAGGTCGTGCCAAATCACCCCTCATCAGCCTCTATAACAGAACCGTCATTGCTTGACAAGCTATGTTTGTCTACATGTGGTTTGCAACATTCATCTCTCTTTGCGTTCCTCTTCTATCCAACTTAAGATCCTTTGCCGTTCGAGGACGAGGTTGCACTGACAATGTCATCGACCAAACAGTCCTTGATCTCTGGGTGGAGACGATGGCTTCTTTGTTCCTGGCGAAATTGAATCAGATTCAAATGTAAATGTAGGTATCTTGTGGTCGTCTCAATGTTCGTTTCATCCTCCAATCCGATCTCCGATGTATGAGACAATTTTCTGTCATCATCCACCAGGTCATTGGTGTTTGCTTAGACAAGGAACTAGAGATGAAATTCACAACAAAGTAGGCCAGGTCATGGTGTCTGCCGGCCATGACTTATGATGTTGAGAAATTCGGTAGACAGTGCTGCAGATCATTATTGTTGTCATTTCATTTTGAAAATTTGAAGAAAATAAGGGATAAAATAGTCTTTATCATTTTTCTCTTAACGGACATTAATAACAAAGAAGATTTAATCAATTGTCACTTTACAATAGTCAATGATGCCACAATAAAAACAGCTGGATTGAAATAATTGGTGGGACCTACTGATGGATGGATCTCAATTCTCAAATAACCTGTATTTGTCGTATGGATTCGTGTAAATAAAAACAAAAAGAGAAATGGAGACAAGTACGCTGGTGAGCTGTAGTAAGTAGATTGAACAGTTAAATTGAAAAAAAAAAAAAGAAAGTTGAACAGCTAAACATTTCAGCCCCTCGTCTCGCTTATCAGCGTGGGGCGGCAGCAACCGCCGATCAAAAATCATGAAGTGGTCCCAAAACAGATAACACCATCGATATTCGTTACGCGACGCAGATCATCTTTCCTTTGAATCCAATATGCTTATCAAAAACAAATCTTACCATCTTTCAAAAATCAGATTGTATTTACGGTAAAAGGAAACGGGTTACTTTAGTAATTTGCCCAAACAAAGCCTTACGTTTTACTTGCTTACCGCATCTTTAATCTTTTTATTGCTTGTTTTCGGACGCTGAATTGATTCCAGTTCTGACAGAAGCGAAGCGCCCCTATCAATTAGGAGATGATGAGACAACAATGCCCCCACGAGGTTGTCACTTTATTACACAGGTGTACAGGCATATAATTGTCTTTTTCCATTTAACTTGATGAAGAAGCGGCGCCCCCAATTAAAAAAAAAAAAAAAAGGGGCTCTCGATTCGAATCACGCCCTAGTTTTTTTCCTTCGATTTTTTCTTTGTCCATCTAAATCTACGAATGCGGTTTCAGTAACCGGGAAGGAAGTTTTATTTTTTTGGTAGATAGCGGGGAAAGGAAGGTTGGGCAGGGCGGAAGGTCAATTTAAAAACAGAGTTTCATAGATCCTTCTGCTACATGTTTTATCCAGTCGAGAAACCCTAAATCGTTTTCAGTTCTCGTGTGGGCAAATTCGTATTCTCCAGTTCTCTGTATATTCTCCAATGGGTCTGTGGGAAGCTTTCCTCAATTGGCTGCGAAGGTAAATTAATGATAACGCCTTTTCTTTATTTTCCCAAAGCCTCTATCTCTATCTTCTTTTTCTCTTTTTGTCATTTAATCTAATGCATATGGTTCCGTGGAGTTTGATTTCGGGATATTGTCAAGGAATTCTGTCTTTGATTGTTTGACTAATTAGCTGACATTGTGTGCCTATGCTTCTCTTATTATTTTTTTTTTCCCACCATTTTCGTTGAATCTCCAATGAGAAATTGTGATTCTGGGTTTCAGAAAGGGCTTATTGCGTTTGCAGATAGAGACTTTTGCTCCTCCTTGTTCAATGTTTAGCACGCAGAATGATTATGTAGGGTTTTGGGAGGGGTTTCCTTTTGGTGAAATACCGGGATTCAGTTCTACTGCAATTCTTTCTTTTTATTTTGGAAAATTAACGTCTTCTAATTGAGTTATTGACTTGAAGATTGTAGAATTTCAGTTTGGAAGTAATGCTGCAATCAATATCGGAGTTCTAGTTAACTGTTTAATTAGATTTTTACCAGAAATCTATTGGTGAAAGAATGCTCAATCACGTCTTGTATTGTTGCATTTGGACGACTGGCTACTTATTCTTATATAAAGGTGGTGGTGTTTCTTAATTGTTTCTAGTTTCTTCTAGTTCATTGTCCATACGGATCGCTGTAGATTTTGTATGTTTGTTCACAGATGAGGATAAGCTTTTGTATCTTGGACTTTAGAAGTATGAGCAAATACTGGAGGAAACTAAGAGTTATCAAATGACTAAGTGGAAATGCCAAAGATGACACATTTCTTGAATTACTTTTTACAATTCATTATGTTGATGCCATCATACCAACCAATGAAATTTTTATGTGGTGATTTGCCTAGCTTATCCTGTATTCCAATTTTTAGTTTATGAGACTCTGATTTGTTTTAAATTTAAAAGATTTGGTTAGGTTCACCAGGTGTTTGATTGATGTGGCAATTTCCCAAGGCTAACCATGGTCTAATGGGGTATGGATTTTGCATTTGCTTGGTGTTTTTGGTGACTGATTGACTACTAAGAAGTTAATCATATGATAGTTTTTCACTTGTATGGGAAAGATTATGCAAATATTTTTATTATATTGTGCACATACCAGTTTAGGTTTTGATACCTCCTTAGTTTTTACATTTTTCTCTCGTTTAACCATACTATTCTCAAATTAAAGTGGTGAATTTTTTAACAATATGTATGTCAAATATATTGAAAAATCTGTGTGAAGTTAGAAGATTGGATTTTATTGGTGTCTTCCCTCCTGGGTTGCTTTGTCATGTTTTGTTTTCTTTGTTTGGTCTATTTGATGTATGTATCCTAGCTGTCCTAGCTTTTCAGTTTGTTTGGTATTGCCTCCTTAAGAAGGCCTGACACTTCTAATTGTTTTCTGTTTTTTTATCAATAATGTTTTTAATTATTGTTAGCAATAAAACTGAACTGGAATAGTTATGTTCTTCAAACCCATAAAATAGTAAAGGCATATCTATGCTTTTGAAAATTAAAGTTGCCTAAGCTAGTGGCTGAGGCTGAGTGCACTAGCAATCAATGAGATTACCAAACATAACTCTGTATATAAGATGCAGGTGAAAGAATTTTTCTTGAGAGGTTTAATTTCTTTTCTGGTAATAAAAGAAAATTCATTAAAGAGGAAAAAGTGAATACGGGAGAGAGGTGACAAGCTATCACCCAAGAACAGGGAACACTAACTTCACAACATCAAACACCATTGAAACAACAAAAAGAAACTCCTAACAAACAAGACAACCCCAACCTCTCCCACAAAGCATCGATCTCTAACAAACCCAATCTCTGACACCCGCCTGGCTCCAACAAAACAAAACAAAATCCACAGCTACTCTTCTTCCTCAAGCATTTCTTCCTCCCCATTAACAGTCTCATTCCAGATCTCTCCACCTTCCTCTACTACTTTCTTTCTCAAACTCTCCTCCTTCCTTCTTTGCTCAAACTTAATGGCTTTCCTAGCAAATGTTTCACCACCCAAAAAGACTAGACTAAGACTTTTGCTTACTTCCAAAATTTTCTCGATCTCCAAGCATCCTTCCTTCTCCACATCTTCAACTGAGATCTTACCAACCATGTTCCCTGTATTTTCATCCCAATCCCCCTTTTTCTTCTTCTCTTGAGGCAAATACACCAAATTAGATTCTGAACTAAAAGAGTCAGGAGGCTCAACACCATTTGAAACCTTTGAAGTCAACATTTTTGACTTCTCCCCCTTCTAAGATATTCCTCTTATAGTTTTTTGTTGGCCCTGCCCCAATCAAGCCACACTTGGGATGAGAGAAAATTTAGTGACGTGAACAACGTGCGGGTTACTTATTCATAAAAAAAATGTGTGAGTTACTTGAGCAGTGATTCTTCTTAGGCCTTATCTTCACCAGCCACCTCATCTATTTCCTCTGCCTTCCTCCTACGCCCCAAATCAACACCTACCAGCACTTCTTCAAAAAAAGAAGAGAAACCCGATGACGACTTGTCCATAGGAAGAGTCCAAGTTTCTGCATCCTCGACTGCATTTTTCTTAGACACATCTCCACTTTCTGCAACTCTCGACTGACCATCTTTATCAAGCTCACTCCCCTTTGTCCCAGCCCTTCGCCCAAGCTCTACCCCTTCTATCTTGTCCCTCATCTGGACCAAACACTTGAATTGCAACCAAGGCAGGACTCACCACTTTCTCTGTCGATGGTCACTGGAGGACGACCAATTGGAAATCCATTTCAATCAAAACTAGCATCTTCACATTTCTCGACACCCATCTCGATCTTCCACTTAACAGCTCCTTCATATTTGGTAATCACACAAATCCAAAAACCTTCCCTTCCCCTGTGTCCCTTGAAAGCAATTTTCCTACTTGTAATCTCAATCTTTCTATCCTTTGGATCGTTGAAGATGAAACGACTCCTATTATCTATTGGTAACTTGGATAACCGAGTTGCTTTTTTTAAATAATTTCTTGCTTGAAGCTCCACCCACTCTCATCCCCCAAGGTGACTCTTCAGGTTCAGGACTACTTGCAAGTGTCTCACTTCCCTTGTCCAAACCCTCCCTCTTATCCAGCTGATAGAGAACATGTCCCATCTTTCCCTTTTCCACTCCAATAGTGCCCACCATCAATAACTACGGTCCCACCCATAGACCAGAATTGAAATTCGAAGAGGCCTTACTCATTTCATAACTCTTCCCCTCCCCCCAAAATCTGCTGTCATCATGATCTGATGTCAAAGCAAAAAACTTTGCCTGCAATTCCAAAAACAACCTCGTCTTCAAGCTCTGAGCCCCCTTATCGAAATGACTGTTCATCTTCCCACTTGACTCAAGTGGCTCCTTAATCCTCCCACCTCCGAACTGAGTCTTGGGAGGTTTAATTTCTGGCAATCATTTACTATCGCTAAGCGTTTTAAATGTGCTTTCATCTAAGAATTGGAGTTCACCTCCTGGTTACTATCATAATATTCCTATTTTATAACAATCTTTTATTATCAATAATCATGTTAAGTGGTTTTTCTTTAATTTAAGAATTGGAGGAGAACTCCTAGTTAGGATCATGATACTCCTAATTCTTAGAATTGATAAATGTTGAAGCCTACATAGAAGAAAAATTGAATTCATTAGGTCTAGATAGACTCTTGCCCTGGGGGAATCAGATGGACAAGAATTTGAATAACCTCTCTTTTTCTTCCCAATTGCAGCCTCTTTTTCAAGCAAGAAATGGAGTTATCTTTGATAGGGCTTCAGAATGCAGGAAAAACTTCCCTTGTGAATGTTATTGCAGTAAGTACATATTTACTTGAAGCATTACTTTTAGAATCCCCTCTCTTCTTCCTTTCTTTTCTCTTTTTAATTAATTTCCTTCTAGTGCTGGCTTCTAAGATATTCCCTTTTGATCTTTACTGTAGACTGGAGGGTACAGTGAAGACATGATTCCTACGGTGTGTGATGTCTTTCTTTTCTGTTTAGAATACGAGCTTGTAAAGTATCTTATTCCTTAATCTACCTTGTTTTTGCAATTAATTTTGTTGTATGTACATATGTGGACTACAGGTTGGATTTAACATGAGGAAGGTAACTAAAGGGAATGTGACAATAAAGTTATGGGATCTTGGAGGCCAACCCAGGTTTCGCAGTATGTGGGAGAGATATTGTCGTGCAGTTTCTGCTATTGTGTATGCAACCAACCTGTTTTAATTTGTTTGTTTGTATAAGCTTGTCCTTTACAGCAACGTTTCAAAAAATGACCCAGAAATGGAACCATTCTGGCCACCGGTTTCCAGGTCGACGGTCCAACTTTCTGGTTTGAACTGATGGCCTGTTCTGACAAACAAATATAAAAAAGTAAAAAAATAATTAAAAAATAAAAAAATGGTTAAAAACAGTTGAACGGGTCAATGGGTCAATGGTTCGACCATCCGGGTCAACGGGTGGTTGACTTTTTCAATGGTTTTTGGCCAAAAACTGGGTTTGTGGTAAAACGGAACCGGTTGTTTGGACGGTTCCCGGGCCGAACGGTCCGACCGTCTGGGTCAATGGTGGTTTGAAAACCTTGCTTTACAGTCATTTTATGAAGGCCTAATAACAGCCTTGCTTTTTCAGATATCCAAAGACTAGATGTAGAACTTTGACATTTTACAATTTTAACTGTTCCCTTTTTGACTTGTCATACGAATATTGGAAGAAGAAAGGGGAATCAGAAGAGAGCAATGGTGTAAAAGTAGAAAGAACATGTTTTACAATTTTAAGTGTTCCCTTTTTGACTTGTCATACAAATATTGGAAGAAGAAAGGGGAATCGGGTGAGAGCAATGGTGTAAAAGTAGAAAGAAGAAATACAAACATAAAATGATAAAATTTTCTAATATGTCTTCTTCATGATTGTTGATGCATTGTATGGTCAGCAAGTGACAAGATGCCCCAAGGAGGCTGGGTGGGGGATGCCTTGACAAAAAGTATTAAGGCAATTGCATTAATAACCAGTATGTTCTTTAGGCTAAAAGGTGCCAAATTTGACCAAGTGGCCCCTTGATAGAAACATGTGTATGTGCTATTTTCGGGTTTGTAGGCGTAATCCACCATATCTTTTAACTATAAAATCACAATAGTGTATGCATGTACACTATTTAGTGTATTACATATGGCAATTTTTCTTTACACAATATCACTTATAATTTCTTGGTTTTTCCCTTTTTTCCCGTATTTGTTATTATGTACTTATCATTTTTTCCTTCCCAAAATCTTTTGTAAAGAAAGGGGCTAGTTCTTCTATTTTATTGTATTGGAAAAGGGAGGAGTTTGTCAACTCGCTTGCTCCTTCATTGTTCCTTCACTCTTAGAGTATTCATACCCTTTTCTTACAAGGTTGACATTGTTTGGTAATCTGCATGGTGTGCTTGGGGTTTCAGTAGTAGGGGGTGTATACTTGGAATATTCTTCTCTTTGCACTTTTTGGAAAATTTGGAAGGAATGCAATAGTTGCATCTTTGAGAGAATGTGCAATTCGAAAGAGCCTGTAATTGCTAAGATCATTAGCAGAAGATTATTTGGTTCTCTATTTGGTTCTCATGTCTTTTGTATGGCTGACATCTATGTACTGATTCAACTATAATTGTGCATGTTTTATGTGAGTCTCTCCTTTTATTCTAGTCAATACATTAATTCTTACTTATCTGGTCAAAAGATAGAAAAATTGATAACTACTTCCAGTGAAATATAGCTAAGATGTAATGCTCAGAAAACTATATGGTTCCTAGGGTTGGTTGTCCCACTGGCTAGGCTCATGTAGCCACATTTTCTTTCTTTCTTTCTTTTTTTTTTGATGACTAACTGTGAACTTTATTGAATTGAATTAATTAAAGAATATCATATACAATATGCCTGAGCATCTCAAGCAAGCATAGGCTGGTAAACAACCATTCCCTTTACAGGAGATACAACTTACAACTCAGCCCAAAATAAAATGTTCCCTACTAATCACTTGTTTGACCAATCCATTGGCCATAGCGTTGCCTGATCTCTTTACCCAACAGAATCTTGAGATCAGTTCCTGTGCTAGGTACCTGATTTCTTTCATGATGAATCTATATCTCCATAATCCTTGATTTTTACCCTTCAGCCATTCTATTACCACTTTTGGGTCTCCCTCTACCACTACATTTCCCATATTTATCAACTTCCCCACCTTTAAACCTTGAAAAACTGCTAGCATATCTATCTTTATTGAGTCTCCTTGGCCATCTTGTCTTGAAAACAATGCTAACATGACTCCCCCAATCCCTGGTGGGCCTGGATTACCAATATACCAGCCATCGAAGTTAAGCTTTATAACCTGATCTCTAGAAAGGTTCCATTGGACTGATATGGTATTTCTTGCGGCTGAAAGGCCAGCTGCCAGCCATCTAATTCCAGTTTCTACTTATGCCCTCAATAGAGAAATTAACAAACAGGTGAGAAGTTTTCACCCAATGAGTCACTGTAATGGTGTTATTCTCTTATTCTCTATGATTCTCTCCTTACCCAGGGCTTTCCCTTCAAATGTTCTTGCATTTCTTTCTTCCCAAATAATCCAAATAATTGAAGCTCATGTACATCGCTGCATCATTTTTCTCCTTGGTAAAAGCTAGTCAGATTGAAAAAAACTTAACACATCCGTAGGGGGTCCTACCTACATCCAAAGAGTGAGCAGAACCCTTTGTGATTTGCCCATTCCAAAATATATATTACTAACAAACAGGGGATTAGTGAATGCAAAGTGGACTTCCTACTTGCTTTACACAAGGAGTCATGTGAGGAGAAATAGGCCAGTTGAATTAATTAGAATGTTTTCTAACTTTGTGATCATTGATTTGGTCTTGATTGAGGACTGTCTTGTCAAAAGTGGATTTAAAATTTCTATGTAAAGTTGATTTCATGAAAATTAGTAGAGAAAAAGAGGAGTTCATTGTTGTTGACAGTTTCAGAATAACTGGATACAGATTTGAACTTTTCTACTGCAGTCTTAGAATAGTTTCTTCATGGACCACCACCATGATAATAAAGAAATGAATGACAGAAGGGGAAAAATGAAATAAATATATTTGTGAACATGTTTTATAAAGTCTACTACAGGTTGGCTGCAAACAAACAGTGAAGTTTGGTAGGCACATTCTTTGCATGTACTTTAGAGTTTCTTAACCAAAACTGATTATCTAATAAAAGGAATTAGCCAATGAAAACCTATATGATTTAAAATCAGTAAGGTAGGTGTTAGTGTTTGTTTGATTACATACATATTAATTTAAATAGATAAGTTAGATATATGTTGCTTCAGCTTGTAGTTATTTCAATCTAAATAAAGTATTGCTGTTTGATAATACTATAAATGAGAAGAAAATAGTACTTAGTACACATATATTAGTTTCTCTAGCAACCTATCAAGGACTGCTATGAGATTATTGGTGGCCAGACTTATGTGATGCCTACTTTAAGGCATAGCATTTTGGATTGGGAAGCTGATAGATTGATGGCAATGATTGAAGAGGTCAGACAGATCAAGATACAGAGAAAGGAGAGAGTTTGTTCCATGGAAATGGATCTGGAAAGCTCATTACCCATCTAAAGCTATCTTCTTTATGTGTACCAATCTGGGTACAATTCCAATAATTGATAGGTTTCTGGAAATGGGGATGAACCTAGACAATTTCTGCAGTTTGTGCAATGAAGGTGAGTCAACTAATTATATTTTGATGTACTGTCCGTTTGTGTATGGCATCTGGGTACATTTTATCCAGCTATTTAGAAGAAGTTGGGTGTTAACCAGAAACTTGGAAGATTTGATCACAACTGGGCAGCTTTGGATCTTAGTAGCAGAGGCAAGATCCTTTGGAATCGGACCCCCTTTTACATCTATTGGTCTCTTTGGAATAGCAGGATCTTTGGAACCTGCTATCTTCACAACACAAACAACACAAACCCACTAGAAAACTGCAACACAGCCTCCAAATGATCAAATCAAATATATAAATGTAATCAAATACCGAGAGGATTGTCCCCTAACTAAAAATCATTTTTTTTTTCTGGGAAAACAACCAAAAATCGATTTTAGAATTGATATAATTATCACTTCCCTCATGTCTAGTGAAAGGAAATGCATAATCTTTAGTTAGACCCTTTGATCCAAACTTCTTTAGACCCTTAAAGAAGGGGAGAGCAATTTGGAGAGCAACAAGAGCAGCTGTTTTGTGGTCAATATGGGAAGAAAGAAATAATAGGATCTTCCAGGGTTCTGAAAGATATAAGGAGAAAATCATTGATTGCACATCTACCAAGGTCATTCATTGGCTTAAAGCATCTCATTTATTTAAAAATTATTCAGCTGATGATTTGTTTAGAGGTTGGTACACTGTGGCAAACTCCTCTTCATTGAGGTCTGTGATAAGGGAGCAATGGACCCCTCCTGCACATCAATGGGTGAATCTGAACTTCGATGGGAGCTCCTTAGGCAACCCGGGTTCCTCGGGTGGGAGGAGCCTTCAGAGACAGGGAGGGCAGAATGGTTGCACTGTATTCTGTTCCGGTAGGTGATGGAGACTCTTTGAGAGCAGAGATTATGGCCTTGATACAAGGTCTAAGGCTGGCTAAACAATGGGGCCTACACCAGATTGAGGTAGAAGGGGACTCTAAGTCTAAACTGTTAATTGGGTGGTTGCAGTCACATAACTTGGGGGCTTGGGTACATCGACAATTCATGAGGGAAATAAACTGCTTAGCAAGGGAGGTTGGGGCACTGTTCAGGTGGACAAGGAGGTTAGTAAATGGACTAGCCGGCACCCTTGCAAAGCAAGGAAGTTTCAGGGAGAATATTTTTCTAGGGGTAAAAACCCTTAACTGGGTGGTGACAGTGTATTCTCTTAATTTTTCTAATGAAAGTTACCATTTCTGATAAAAAAAGGAAATGCATAATCTTCTATTATTGGATAAGGGTGAAACATAAATAGAGAGTTAGTAATAACTTGTTCTAACCATATGGCCAATGTGAGATAGCAGGTTAATGCCTAGTGCAACAAAGCTCCTCTAAACACTTTTTCCTATCAGTGCATTGTTTTTTTTTTTCCATTTTTAAGTTCCAAATATTTATGGACTTAAAACAGTTGGAGAATAGAGACCAATAAAAACAAAAAACTTAAGATCTGAATATCAGAGTCTCAGAGAAGATAACTTATCAACAAACTATAGCCTTACTTGCTTATGTTTTAGCTTGTAGGCTGTAGACCAACTCCTAGTTACAGTTGTCTGAACATTTACTTGGAAAGTAGTCTTGAAAAAAAGGAACAATTGGGGGCAAATAGAAAGTTGAACAGACAACTCAAAAAAAAAAAACTTTAACTGAGAGAGAATATGGAAAGGAATTATTTGAAGAAAGGTTGGTTGAAAAGATATTTGCCCATTCTAGGCTTCTATATCAGAACAGATGGATCTTAAGGGATAACCCTTGCTTTAAAAGAAGTTTACTTGCCTGTGCAGACTTTTAGACTTTTTCCTTTTTTCTTCTTTTTTATTACTTGTTAACAAAAGAAAATTGTCAACCATATGCATGCATACACGTGTACATATGTATCTGTTTGTTTACTTAGATTTTTGTAGTTATATTCAAGGAGCCAATGGTGGAAATTGAGGTTTAGTTGCAATTAGAATTGACGCTCAAAACTCGACACAACAGGAGAGACATGGCACAACTCCCCTTGCCTATCCGAAGGCCCAAAGTTATGGCAGCAAGACATGCAGACATCTCTCTCTCTCTCTCTCTCTCTCTCTCTCTCTCATAAACAGAGATGAGAAAACATACCTTTTAGGCTATTGCCTAGTCCAAAGTACTAAAGCATCACGTTATTTACCAAATTTTTTAAACAGCACATTGTATTCTTTTAGATGCGAGCATTGCATAGTTGGTCAAATTTCTGCGTTCAGGATGTTGCTTTACAATTTTCATGGTTTCTTGCGTGAGATTCATGATATATACATCTTCAACTGTTGACAAAATTGCTATTATACCCTTATTTATTAATAGCTACTGTTTCTATCTTTTTTTTTTGTCAAAAAAATTTTAGGTCGAACTCTGTTAACTAACTACTATTTTTCTTTTGGGATGGGAGAGAAAGAAGGGGGGAAGATAGGTGGATATTAGGAATCTAATCCACGTCTACTCCTTGGCAAAGATAAATTTTACCATTTGACCATATCCGCATTTAATTCATTCCTGATATGCACATATATGTCCACACATGTTCAGGAAAAATCTGGGTCTGAATAAGAAGTCTAAAGTGATGATTCATTGTTCCATTTATTAATTGGATTACTCCATTAGAGTGCCTAACTACCATATACTTGCAAAACGTTGGATTAAACTCTATGTACTGATATTCTCTGACTTGTTGCAGTTACGTTGTTGATGCTGCTGATCAAGATAACCTGTCGATCTCACAAAGTGAACTTCATGACCTGTTAAGCAAACCGTCATTGAATGGCATTCCATTACTGGTACTAGGAAATAAGATTGACAAGCCAGAAGCGCTCTCCAAAGAGGCATTGACAGATCAGATGTAAGTGGCAATGGGTTCATGTAAATTTCCCTGGTATTTGGCCTTAGAAGATCATTTAGTATGTGGAGTTCAAAAAAAAGGCAATGGGTTCATCAGACAATTTCTAGTTTTAAAGTAAAATATGATTACTGGTACTGAGGATGGGGTTGTGTGCCATGCAGGGGGCTGAGATCTATTACGGACAGAGAAGTATGCTGCTTCATGATTTCATGCAAGAACTCAACTAACATTGATTCCGTCATTGATTGGCTTGTAAAGCACTCCAAATTGAAGAACTGAGAAGATAAGCGTGTTCCCCTTCTGATTGGGAGGATACTGTTGGGGGATTGTGTGATAATTTGTTCTATCCTCTTATCTACTCTGTTGTGAGCATGGTGTCAATTGGATTTTATGTAATTATACCTCATCTGTAGTCAGTATTTATTTGATCACGATCAATTTGGACTTTGCACCGCTGAGTAGTCGTCGACCAAAAGCTTGCAGTTGCAGAGGCCCGCACCGGCAGAGACAGTGTCTGTTTTGATCACGTGCTGGTCACACCCATTTATAAATTAGCCTCGTCGTCATTTGAGGATTCTGACTCTTGACTTGTTGAGTGTTGACCCTTGCCTCTCGACTCTTGTCAATTGATGACGTGTTAACTGCTATAGAGAGGCAGGTGGCCAGATGTGCATGACCCAGCAACCCCACAGGACAGGCCCATAATACCAATTACCAACGAAATGATCTCTCTCTCTCTCTCTCTCCCTCTCCCTATATATACAGATATATATATTCCCAATCCCCTTCCTATGGTCTACAATCTACATGGAGATGTTCCGAGATCTGATGGGATTGTTGACCAGACTAGCGGGTCGCAATTCAATATTGAATGCAAGGGAATGGAGCATCATATGGGTCATGCCCCAACCCAACGGCCATAGATTTTCTTTGATAGCATTGTTCGTCCCGTTCAACGCTTAGGTCATTCTTTCTGAAGGCTCAGTTTGGAAGGAGTACGAATACAAATATGTACAGTGCAAATCTATACAAAATAGTACAAAATACAAGATTTTGCGCTCTACATGTTTGTATTTGTACTCCTTCCAAATGGAGCGGAATGTGCAAAGCAAATCGTCGATAAAAATTGGATCCACCACCATTAATATGTACGCCTCGAAACACCAAAATATGAGAAAGAATTTATATAAAAAACGCCCTTCCGTATAATGTCTTTGTTCCTATGCACATATGATAATTCACCAGATTACGCTTTCTTCTTATTCTTCAGTTTTGTCATATTAGTATAGGATGGGGATTGGCCTTCGCCCAAGCGTCGTAAGTAAAAAAAAAAAAAAGAAAGAAAAAGAAATAGATGTTTCAAACTATCAACCTCTTGAATCTTATTTGATTTTCCAGTAAATCCACTGTATGGTAGAAGATGCCTTGGTGGTCCAGATTCGTATTATGATTATATCCTATTCAGGAAGAAGGAAATGATTTAGAATAATGTGTTTTAATGGTTATTCATGTCTCCCTACCAAAACAGAGGATCATAAGCAATTCAAGCCCAAACTAGCCCAAGCCCCAAGGTGCGTGTGTAATCATTGATCAGGCTTCGGGGCCAAGTTTGGGTTCGTAATGGACCTGAGCAAGCTGAAGCCCAAAGTGAGTAAGTAATGATCATTGATTAGGCTTCGGCCCGCGCTCAAGGTCATTTTTGATTAGGGCTACTGGCTACAGAGATAAAAAGGAATGTATTAGCTTTCCCGTCTTCTCTCGGCCTTCTTTTTTTTGCTTTCAATCCCTTCCAAGGCTCTCTTACTCGTCTGAGCCGGAGCTTCAACAGCATCGACAATGGCCGTCGGGTTAGTGTCGTTCATCTTTTCATATTTCTGATTTCTTAGTCTGTTGGATGGCTTCCAGGAACTTAGTGTTGTTTAATTTATTGATTTTCAGGAAGAACAAGAGGATTTCCAAGGGGAAGAAGGGTGGGAAGAAGAAGGCGTAAGTTAGCGTTAGATTTCTGCAATATTTCTCTTGGATCTCTTAGTGTACATGATTTTGATTTCTGTTGCTGTTTTCTTCGTTTTGGTTGTTAATGGTGATATACAGAGTCGACCCCTTCGCGAAGAAGGATTGGTATGATATCAAGGCCCCATCGATCTTCAGCGTGCGGACCATTGGAAAAACCCTAGTCACAAGGACACAGGGTACCAAGGTCAGCGTTTTCTCATTAGTTTACATTTTATTGAATCTGAAAGATGGATTATTTTTGAGGTAGATTTTTTTTTTCTTTTGCTCCGATAAAATCTGATACGAAATTCTCAAGTTGCAATGAATACCATTATGGTGAGGAAGAGTTCACTTTCTTCTCTATTTTCATTATTTCCTTTGTTTCTTTCATAATTTTCATAAATAATTTTCCGTTGGGCTTTCTCGACTTAGTTCATTCTGTCGATGGAGCTAAAAGTTTTAATGAAATGTCAGCTTATTTCCATCCGTTACTTTTTCTAGATGGCACTCAGTTGTTCCTTCTCGATTGGGTGTTCACGAAGTGATGGTTTACGGATGTTAACATTTGTGATCCCTGAATTGTGCATAAACATGGTTAATTAAATGGAATTGTCGGTTTGTTATTAGTTAGGTATCAGCCTCTACTTGCAATTTTCCAGTTCAAATGACATGTGCAGTTGAAGTATGCTTCCATATTGTACATGAAAAATGGTTTTTATTGGGTTAAGGTTCATAGGAGTTGGGAGGTGAGTATTTCCTAATGATGAGGTAAGTATTTCCTAATAATATCACTCTTAGGTGCTAAACATGTTGAATTTAAAATGGGAAGCTAAAACGTGTCAATTGTCTACTATGGATAAAGAACTGTTTAGTGACCATTGCTAGGAGAAGTGAAGAGAAAGAGGGAGGTCTAAGAAGCTTGATGTGGTGTCTCTTAAGTTCAGAATAACACCCCTGAGTTTTAATCCCTCCCAGAGATATATCTTTCCTTGAAGCAGTTCTATCTTTGGTCAATCACATTATTTAATCCTCACTTTCTCCACTCTCTCACTGACGCTCTGAGACCCCTTCCCCTTTTCCTAGTGTTCTCTCATCCATCTTATTACAAGACATTTTTTGAAAGGTAAGAACTACAATTAAAAGTACAAAAGTAATCTTTTTATATTCAGGTTACAAATTTAAGACCTTGGCTTGAACTTGTTTGGGCTTGCCTCAACTCTTGAAGGGGCTTGGTATAAAGGCGGCTTATGGAATTAAGAATGCAACATGTTTAACATCACATTAACGACTCGAAGTAATGCATTTGAGGAAAACCAAAGTTATTGAAAGTTTCTCATGCTTGAATTGTTATTTACTTACATATGTCCAATACACTATGTTTTTGTATATAAATTTGAGCCAATAGGCTTTCTAAAGCATTTAGTTTCTTTTAAAATTGAGGTTTATATTTTTTAGTCAATATTGTTTTTAATATTATTTTTTTACTATTTTTGATTTCTTTTGAGCCTTGATTCAAAAGGCATGCACCTTGCCTTTTGCCTGATGTGCAAAAAACCCCTTGTGCCTTGTGCTTTTAAAACATTGGATATGGTCACATGAAAGGTGCACTGCATGTTATATTCATGGCTGATGGTTCACAAACAATTTAAGAGAATTTAAAATTCCTGCTTTTTAATGCTGAAAACATATTTGTGAATTGTGACTATTTTATACCATAAAAGAACCTTGTTGTACATGGATAGTGATATATTTGCCTTGATACTTTACATTGATATAATGCTTTACTTTTTGATAAAAAAATTAAGTCATGGTTCAAATTTCTACCTGTGCTAGATCTGTTTTTTCCAACATCAGCCTTTGAGTATTTTGTGCTGAATCCAGTGTGAAAAGTTGGATTGAGAACCTTAAGTACAGGATTGATTGATGCCTTGAATATGCTGTTGAGAAATGGATGGGGTTTGTGGGTGGGAAAGGATAGGCATTTGATGTTATGCCCATGGTTTGACTAAAATGTTTTGGACCATTGGTGGATGAGGGATCAAGGGACATTGGATGGCTCAATTTCTATTATTTGCTTACTTGGCAGTTTCTAAGGCATCATTTGGGAAGGGTGCAAATACAAATATGCAAGGTCCATGAAAGTTAGAAAGTATCCAATCATTCAGCACTCTTCCCAACATCTCTCAGTGATTAGGGAAGAGTGCAAATACAAATATGCAAGGAATCTAATTGATTACCTTATCAACAACATCTACTCAGTGATTTGCATTTTTGAGGGTTTCTCTTGTATGCTCAAATTGTTTCTGTTTCAGTTACCATGGGGTAGTTCCTGGAGATATTGTTCCTTGGTTTCCCTATTGATACATTTTTTCTCATGTTGTTCTGGTTGATTTTATTTCTTTTGGTACCTTTACAGATTGCATCTGAGGGCCTTAAGCACAGGGTCTTTGAGGTTTGCCTCGCTGATCTCCAAAATGATGATGACCAGTCATACAGAAAGATCCGTCTCCGTGCAGAGGATGTACAAGGAAGGAATGTTCTGACAAACTTTTGGGTATGAATGGAGAGTATCTTTTTTTCTGCTTTAGTCATTTTTTCCTCTATGTTCTCAAATAATTTCTTCTTTTCCATATCTTCAAGGGCATGGATTTCACCACCGACAAGCTTAGATCACTTGTGCGCAAGTGGCAGACACTGATAGAAGCCCATGTTGATGTCAAGACTACAGACAACTACACTCTTAGGATGTTCTGTATTGGATTCACAAGGAGACGCCCTAATCAGGTCAAGCGTACTTGCTATGCCCAGTCTAGCCAGATCAGGCAGGTATGATGTGGTTAATCTTGTCTCACTTAAATTTTGCTGTGTTAAATTTCTATTGCATTTGAAATCTATTGCATTTTGTTCTATTATTCAGATTCGCCGGAAAATGAGAGAGATAATGGTGAATCAAGCTACATCTTGTGACCTGAAGGAGCTGGTTCAGAAATTTATTCCTGAAGTCATTGGGAAAGAGATAGAGAAGGCAACCTCAAGCATATATCCACTTCAGAATGTTTTCATCCGCAAAGTAAAAATCTTGAAGGCCCCCAAGTTTGATCTTGGGAAGCTGATGGAGGTATGTTTGTGATATGGTAATTTTAGAAAGTCAAGTTCATATCCATGGAGGACCTGCTTGGCTTTTGTTTATTTTTGGTTATTTCCTTATTGCCATTTCTGTAACTTAAAAAATACTGCTATTTTGAGGCAAAATTTTCTGATCTCCTGGTTATAAGAGACCTAGAGCCAAATCCTGCCTTCATCATGGCTGGGAGAAGGGTCACACCCCTTTGTGTAGCTCAATTGCCTAACTAAAAAGCCATCGATGCCTTAATTTTCCCCAAATTTGTCTTTTTTTTGGGTATATTTGTGAACAAGGGTGACGACATTCATACTTTCACATCTTGAATTGGTTGGGGTGCTTGATTTTTCGTGCAGGTTCATGGTGATTACTCTGAAGATATTGGTGTTAAGGTGGATAGACCTGCAGAAGATGCTCCCGTGGAAGGGGAAACAGAAGTTATTGGAGCTTGAAAACGAGGTTTTGTTTTATCGTCAAATTTTTGTTTATGGAATTGCAAGTAATCATTAAACTGCAGTTGCACTGGTTATTTGTCGACAGCTTTTATGCATGGACCCATCAATTTTGGTAGTAGAGTCTTAGAGATAATAGTTATCCTTTTTATCCTTTTTATTCTTATTATCCATTTCTTTAAAGCAATAAGTTTTGAATCTTGGAGGTTTTGTTTGATTTCTTATTTATTAGTCCTAGTATCAAGGGTTATGCACGTGTGCAAGGCTCAGTTTGGAAAGAGTACAAATACAAATTTGTAGAGTGCAAAACCTTGTATTTTATATTATTTTATATATATTTGCACTGTACATGTATTTGTACTCCTTCCAAATGCATTTAAAATAATACAAATACAAGATTTTGCACTCTATATATTTGTATTTGTACTCTTTCCAAACTAAACCTAAAGGGTAAAGATACAAGTTAGATCTTATAGGCAGTTTTTGGAAAATGGTGTTTCTTTCCCGTTTAAATTCCATGTAGGTGATTTGACACTACGATACAAGTGACCCAAGGCGATCTCCTTTATCAAAATCTTTGCCCAACTCTGTTATTATTCCGTTCTCATTTCTCTTTGGCATGCGTTTGAAACAATTATGAATTATGCAAGCAGAAGTGCTACTGTCTACTTTCATTCCTCACTAAAATGGTGTGAAACGCTCACCATAACTATGAGAAAAGCCAGTCACTATAGTAAAACACTCGCTCATGCCTTATTTCAAGTCGGCGAAATGAAAAGCAGTGCAAGACCATTTTATTGTTAATGGAGACAGGATGTGCAGGTTCAATTGCGTAAATTGTTTGATGTCTACACATGGTGATATATGTGGTGGTTGAAGCCACTGTTCTTGTCAGAATCCTCCAAGGAATCAAGTATGTTAGAAGACCTTTTGTATTGTGGCTAGCCGAGCGGTTGTTACAAGCCCGGAAGCCATTAGAATGCCTTGTTATTAATGTCAAAACGACAATTATTTCGCGACAGCCTGCTATATATACTGCCATACAATTATTTTGTGACTATTCCTTTCGGCTATGCTTGATTTGATGGAGAAAAAGTTAAATAGTTAAACAACAGTGGAAGATACATTCTGGCAAGGTTTGAAATTTTGATACGTATCGCACTGTATTGGTTGATACATATCGAATCGGAGGCTTCCCGCTATATCCCTACAGGGGTTCAGGGTTTAACCCAATTCAGGGGTAGACATGCCTTAAATCGAACCATCTGAGCTAGGTAAAAAAACTAAAAAAAAAAAGAGAAATCAACTTCGATACGGCTGATGCACCCGTATTGATATTTTGAACCTTGCATGCAGGATCTCCAAGAATGATCATCCTTTTCCAATTTAATGTCAATTGTCGAAAAAATGTCATGAATTGCACATCATCATCATCATCACCATTTCATGGTATTTATGGATCTGCAGCATATTTAGTAGATGAACATACCAAACTCCGAGATTTAAAGCAACTATAGTCTAAAATGAGTCAGATCATTGGATGAACAGAAACACATTTGGGGTGACCGGATACGCTCCTCACACGCACGTGTGACTGTTGAGGAGCAGATCCCGTCACCATTTGGGAACCTGGCGTCAGTAAAGCACCAGAAAATAAAAATCTACAACTTCAACTTTATATTCCAGTCCTCAGAAGGCAAAGAGATTACATAACAAGCCCTTGCCATCTGACATGGGCTTAAAGTGCCTAGAAATACTTACAGTGGGAGGACACAAAATAGAAAAGAGAGATTTACAGTGGGTTACAATTTATTTGCCGCGAGGAACATTTGCTTTAGACATCTTCAAATGGGTGCTCCTTCAAACAAAATAAAACAGCTCACGCTATATTTGAATGATTTAATAAATTCTGCAATGAGTGAATGCGAAAAACAAAGTGAAATTTTTAGATATAACAGATGAAAATAAATGAAATTTTAGTAAATTCCTTATATCTAATACCCAAGAAGCTTATTGTAAACAGCTTATACTAAAGAGCCAAAAAGAAAAAAAGACAATTTTTCGGTTAAATACTTTACGCATCCCGAAAATCAAGGCAAGAAAGATGGTTTAACAAAAGAAGATTCATATGGTGATGCATATATATATGACATAGCCTTTAAACACCAAGAGAAAGTACTACCGTGAAAATAAGAATGGGAAAACTATAGCAGTCTACAAATTCTGGACAGATGTTGCATGCACAATGCAAGTGAAGCAACGATGAATCACTTGACTCTTTTGTTCTCGTTCACTTCACACTTCACTGCTTCGGAATCCTTTTGCCCATTTTTCAAGGCTCATTAGACTTCCTTTCCTTGGAATTGTGTTGGGAGGCTATCTAGGTAAGGTCTCAGAAGTGTTAGGCTAATGGTTTCCTTTGCCACTCGCAAGAATATCTGGGACATAGTTGTCAAGGTCTCCTAGGTGACAAGGATCCTTGGTTTGGGGAAATAGTCTGAATAGATAAAAGGTGCCTGTCTAGGTAACTCGTTGCTCACCTATGAAAAATTGATACCTAGTTGTGACATTACATATGCCTTGTTTCAGGGTTTTACTCATCATCATCATCATCATCCAAGCGTTATCTTGTTTCATCATTCTGTCTTGTTTAAAGCTATATCATTGTAAATTATGAGCACTTAAGAATCATTTTCTTCCTACTTCGACCCATATCCTTTTTGGTCTACCCTAGCCCTTCTCGCCCCTTCAACTTGGAATAGATTTTTGCTTCTTCATACAGGTGCTCTCAATAATCTTCTGTGCATATGACCAAACCATCTTAGTCTATTTTCTCTCATTTTATCACCTATTGGAGCTATTCCTAGGTTCCTATGAATGTCTTCACTTCTGATCCTATCCTTTTTAGTTTTTCTGCTCATTCCTTTTAATCCAAGTGGTAGTGACCCATCACATAAAACTCCAGTTACATTCTTCTCCTCAATCTCTCTCTTGTTATTAACTATTGAACCCAACCACAGGACAAGGTTGCATTGAATTATTTCTTGGTCTCCAATCCTAAGTGTGCCTCCATTTGTTCTCCTATTGTTATTGTTATTGTTATTGCTATTGTTATTGCTATTGCTATTGCTATTATTATTGTTATTGCTATCGCTATCGCTATTGTTTGTTGTTGTTGTTGTTATTATTATTATTTTTTGATCAGCATTGTTCTATTATTATTAAATTTTCATATCATATATTCTGTTTTAGTCCTACTTATTTAAAACCTCTAATTTATAAGGCATTTGTCCATAAAAGAAAAAAAGAGTGATGAAAAATGTTTCTTCTTTTTTCTACAACTATTCTCTTGCTAAAATTAAATTTCTCTTTTTAGTTTCTTTTTCTAAAATTTCAAAAGTATAAAATTGTGCCCTTTAGTTGCTAGTACAATTTAGACACGCAATTGCTCTATTTTTTTGCTTCATGGGGCTACACAATGGGGGTAGCCCATGCCCCTCCCTCAACCCCCAACCCTGGTGGCAGCAGGATTTGATCCCAGGTCTCTACTCCAATGAGTCAGAGAACCTACCAACTGAGCCACCAACAGTTGGTACATGCAATTACTCTATTAAATACTTATTTTATTACAGTGTTGTTTATAAATATTGATGGTTTGCATTGTTTTGAGAGGAAAATTAATATTATTAGTATAGAGATTGCCATTTTTTCAACTTATATGCATGCTAATTGGTATACAAAACTAGGGAATTGGTTTTCTCTTTGTAAAATGCTGTTACCTAAGTGATTCCTAGGTGGGCACCTAGGTGCTCCACTGTAACCTGGGTACATATCATATAATTATTATGTTATATAAAGTTATAAACACTAAAAGGAGCTTGTAAAGGGTATATTTTGTTCGTTAAACCATATGTTTAAAATAAGAATAGGAAGTAATCTGTGCATAGGAGACCGTTTACTGCACCAGTAATCAATTGCAAGTTGATAGGTCTACATCAAATAATACTGAAATTTTAAATAGATAAAATAGTTATTAAAACTTCAGTTGAATTTCAACAAACTTACAATAAACAGTTACAATTGGACAGCCAAAAGTCTAAGCATCATCCCATCTGCCACTGCATCCAGAAAACAGAACACAAGTGTTCAAACTCATTTATCCTAATCATGATCATGCAACAGCCTCTTTACTAATTGAGTATAAGAGAAAGACTCCTATTTATTGGGTTGATGTAATGGAAATTGAAGAGAGTAAATAACATCATCTCCCGATCCAATGACTGGACCCCTTGTATTGTTGAATAAGATTAGTACAGGGCACTGTATCTCTATCTTATTCTTGTGCTCATATTAGACTAAGTGAAGGAAATGGTACGTATACCTTAAGAACTGGTTCCCCTCTGTTGGGGGTGGTAGATTTCTTTGCATTTCCTTCTGCTAATTTCTGTTTACGTGTAGCTCTTCCTGCAGCAGATTTCTCAAATTGCTCATGCCTGCAGTTTGCATCACACTATAAGTGCTTAAGAAATAGAACAATATTATTATTACATTCCTTGAGGTCTCTCTTAATATTATTCTGGATAGATTGTTAAAGCTGTGAAGAAGATAGACACAAATTAGAAGGGTGTTCTGAGATAGTGGTTAAGATGATGCTGACAAGCACATGATTATGTCAATATGGCCATGGAATTGGGGAATTAGGATAATATCAATCCCGATATTATATATACATAGCTTACTTATAAGCAACTTTGAGAACAAAACTGGACCTCCCACTGATGATAGGATAATAGTAAAATGTGTGCAGTACTCTATTAGCAAAATTTGCAACCAAGACCCCTAGATTCATTAGGTTTTATATCCAACAACAGTGGACCAAGTGTATTGAATAGGTTGTATAAGTAATCATCATTGACTACAGAGTTTCTCTAGCAGTATATTCTTCTTATTTTTATCTGCAATCAAAAGGAACATGATTATAGAAAGAAAAGATGATTAGACCATAGGGTTCAATCCCTGGTCCAATATATCTCTTTGGTGAGATCTGCAAAATGTAGGTTCTTATCTACATCGCATGTTCAACTCTATGGAGAAGGCCGGACGGATCTCTTATAAAATTTACCCTGATCCAACACTAATTCCGTACTTGCCATAACATTGAAAGATGAGAAAAATTCTACATATTCGAAAAATGGAACAAATTTAATGTACTTTTTTCTACTATGTTCTAGTAACTAGAGAAACTCATTATTCTAGTAAACTGAAATTAAACTTACCACCAAAAATTTTATTAGGCTGCGTTTGGATTGCAGAAAAATATTTTGGTAGGCAAAATATTATTTACAGAAACGTTATGTTTATTAAATTTTCTAACGTTGGGTTGCAACTTGGGGGAGACATGAGAGATAATTGCAACTTGGAAAAGGAACTTGGGAGATGGGATTATGGGTCGAACTACTAGATTTTACGTTTATGTGGAGGAGGAAGACTTCCATGAAGTCAGAAGTTTTATTGGATATGAGGGATTTAAGGAGACAGTTGGTTATACAGTAGAGCTCTTAAAAGTAAAGCTAAGATCTCGTCCAAAAAAAAAAATCTAATATTAAAGTTCAATTGTTTAATTTCCCTTCGTGGAGGCAGCGTGATTTTGGCGAAGATTCGGAGAGATGAGTCAGACAGGAGAAATCTCCCCAAACGCCAACATACACAATTGGATAAGGCCACAAGGGATCTCAAATAATCTCTGTTTCAATAAGTTCAGAACTCGGAACCGCGAGAAACAATAATTGCATGTTAAAGGGAGATGGAAATGAAACAATAGGAAGAGGGAAACCTAATTGACATACTACTGCGGGATTTAGTTCGCAAGAAAAAAGAAAAAAAAAAAATTACCTTCGCATTGCGGCTTCGGCTGCTTTGGCTCGAACTTCTTGAGAGGCCAAGTGATCTTGTTCCTGTTTTCTCCGTTTATTCTCTTCAGACACCCCGAAGCAAGCAAAGCAACGACTCATCTCCTTCCCTCTGACTCTGTCTCTTCAGCCTCAAGGTTGACCTTCTCCAGTTGATACGCGCATTTACACATGTTACGCTGCTTTCTCTACTACCATATTATTATGATGCAGTAAATGATGATGTACAAACAAAATAGATAATAATAATAATAATAATAATAATAATAATAATAATAATATGCTTTCTCCACTACCATATAATGATATAAGGTTCACTTTTGTTTTATTTTTCCCGATTTTTATGATGCCGGAAAGACATCATACAGGAAAGAATTATAATCAATCAAACAAAAGTGGTAATCGACCAGTAGGTTTTCATCAAAATGCCTTCCTGGTAACATATCTTCAATCATAGATTTTCTATCACACTATTAAAAAAAAATCATTTTAGTTTTGAAATTGGGAAGGATAAGTTAGTGTGGCAGATTGCAATTGGTTTGGTATAGAAAATTTTCTAAACCAAGGATACCGAGGATGTGAGCTTGGACGCTTATGGAGTTCGTATTGTCCAAATTATCTGTCTCGTACACTACCTACGTTAACCGATCACTTTCATGTTGGACTCTGCTCTCGAAAAATCGCTTTCACGTGATTTGGTAGTGTAGGTAATATGAAACTTTAAAAACTCTCATGCATTAACACTGTATGATGCTCGTTCCAAAGTGGGATTTGATCACAACAAAAATTGTACCAACGCGCTATTCACATGATTTGTGTCCGCACATCTCAGCATGAGGTTGTAACCTACCATGAGAATGAGAATAGGGCCCACCATGTTTGTAATGTGCAGGCACAGATCATGTTGGAAAGTCTTGGAACAGTTTTTTGTTGTGAGCACATCCAGCCTCGCTCCATCTACGACTTGGATCCCTCCGTGAAACCCATTGGCGAGTGGTAGTTCGAAACTTCTAATGCACTATTGTTGACCTCTTCGAGAACTCCCTTTCCACCTCATCACAATTTATGAGCATTTCAATATGCACAGGTTCTAAGATATGAAAACACCTTGAGCCGACCCTATCTAATATATTATCAGGTAGGTTTAGGTCTAAATTCTTGGAACTGAACCCTAGCTAAGTTAGTTCTAGGGTCTAGGGTTTATTCTATCTGAACCAACCTAGAAAATCAACATTGGTGGAACTAGCCTTAAAACGGACATTGCTTTGAAATAAATTTCAAAATATATTGAGAATGTGGATATTTGAACCCAAGCGCTCATTGTTACAAAGATCATGCCTTACATGACCATGACTTAAGGATTTGACTATTGAGTCAACCATTTTCAAAATGGGTGCCCATCAAGTATTAGGGGTTCAAGTCGGGCGGGTTGGGCTGGGTTTATGGTCAACCCAGGCTTGGCCCTAAAACTTGGGTTTAAGGCCCAAGCCTGAGGTCAAGATTGATTTTTCAACCCGAACCCATCCCGCCTGTAATTTGATGCACTCGGGTTGGGCTCGAATTGGTCAATAAACCCACTCTAAAATTATACATATACAAATGTATTTATGCAAACATATATACATATATTTATGTATGTATGTAAATATGTACACAAAATATCTATACAAAAGTTATATATTACAAATATGTATGTATATATATGTAAATATGTATATAACATTTACATATATACACATATATGCATAAATGTATATAATTGGGTCGGGCTCGGACTGGATTCGGGCTATCTAAGGACTAGACCCAAGCCTGGCTCAAAAAGTAAAAAAAGCCTGACTTCTTGGGCCCAAGCCCAACCCGAGGACCAAAAATCTAAGCCCAATCTGTGTAAAATTCCGGGTTGGGCTGGTTCAAGCTCGGGCTGGGCCCACCCAAGTTGCACCCCTATCAAGTATAATCACTTTATTGACCTTTGGGATCACATCTTATGGGATGACATGTTAGTCTTGTAATGCTTATGTGCTATTTTTAGTGGATTAGCTCATTTGTATGCTCTTCTGAGGTTGTCGAGGAACCTCTTTTTCTATCTTTTTAGTTCTAATGAAATCACTACCTTTTCAAAAAAACATAATAATAAGTAGTGTAAAAGGTAATATTTACAAATTTAAATTATAATGATAAATGTCCTCAAATTTCCCAAATTATTATTATTATTATGAAAAATCAAGAATAGATTCCAAAGATAGACCTTAGAACTAACCCTGGAACTACCAAGGCCAAAACTGACCTTGATATCGATCTTGACAACAGGGTAGGTTCAGTTCTGTTTTGGAACCAGCTGAAGCGAATCAACACATGCTCACCCGTATGGCACTTCATATATCCGAGATTTGTTAGGATTTCTTAGTAATACCAATAAGAAAAAGTAAAGTTTTGGTGTCGAAGATGACTAAGGAAGAAATTGTCGAGGCATTACAAAAGTTCTTAGATCAGAAAAGATCCCTTATGGATAGGTTGGATGGAATCGAGTGGAAATATGAAGAGTGAAGTTAAGTTTGGATGGTGTTGAATGAAATCCTAATGATTTTGTTGTTGGTTTATCTTTTACATGCTAAAATAGCATTGTGGTGATTATTTTCTAATTAAGACAATCCACGCAGGGGGAAATATAAATGATATTTGTATTTCTCTTAAAATTGAAGAAATTGGTTAGTGTTAAAAATTGCATCAATTGATGGGATAAAACCGTTGATTTTCTCTTCATGATGTATTTCTTAAACATTTGGATTTGTATGAACTGAAGTCAAGGACAGGATTACGTGTTCCCATAATTCAGAGAATGATGGAGACTGCTTATTTTAAGTGGACAGTGAAAGCTTCATACAAAAAAAAAAAAGGATTTTACAAAAACTCCAACAAGAGTTTTGTGGATTTCCTTGAAAGGGTAGTGTGTTCACTTCTTGTGTATAAGCCTTCTTACTTCATTATGTTTTGACCAAACATAGTTTTCCTCTTGATGGAAACCCTTGTTTATAGATTTTACGATTTAATCTTCCAATACCTTCGGTTGAAGATTTGATTGATTCTTATTATCTTTTCTAAAGAATAAAATGTTGAAACATTACTATTTACCCAGGTTAGTATTCCCAAGTGATGCTTATCCAAGTAAGTGCATTTACTTGTAATTTTTTTTTTGTTTAAGTTTTTGTTACCATTTTTATTCTTATAGCTTTTTCTTTTTGAGTTTGATTAATGGATAAAGTTATCTATCCACGTAGGAGATGGATAGGGTAAATGATACCAATGAAATTTCATTATTGTGGGACTGGTCTTTACTGAAAAGTGAACATGGAATAGTTGGTCAACTTTCCATTTATCGAAAAAAGAATGGGCCCTCTATAGAGATAATGATTTTTCATCAATTACTTACCTCCACTCATTGACATGGGGTGAAAGACGTGTGTTGACTAGAGATTTGATTAGTTCTAATTACCTTTTATAGAAAAGAAAATTGACTAATTATCATTTATTCTCTTTTTAATTATTGACTAAGTTTTTCTCCATGGAATGCTGGATATGTCTTAATTGATCAGAGATTTGATTAGCTCTAATTATCTTTTGTGGAGGAAAAGTTTGGTAAATTCCCGTTTTATGGAGAGAATTATTTCTATGAATTCTCTCTTTAATTAGTAACTAGATTTCTATCCACAGGATATGAGATGGGCTTTGTTGGAATTATTTCGATAAGCCACTAAGGTTTTTAATTTGTATTTAAATTTAATTTTGGCTTCAAGATAGGGCCTATATGAACCCTTCTCTTATGCTTATGGAATCATACTAAGGCCCCCATACAAATTTGAATGTATGTGGAGTAAGACCCATTAAGCCCATGGAAATTTTAAATGTCTACAATAGCTTCTTAGTGAGTCTTTAGCTTTTCATTATGAATCATCTTTTTTTTTTCTTCTTCAGAGCCTTCTTTGAACTGTACAGGTCGAGTTAGAGCCAAACAAAATGACAAATCATATCCCACTATTCTTAATAATAATAATAATAATAATAATAATAATGATAATAATAATAATAATAATAATAATTCGGGCAAATTTGAGGACATTTAGATCATGTAGAACCATTTTCTTTTTCTTCTATATTTTTATTTTTATTTGGTTCAATTGAGAATTTGCATCAACATCCCATAGAGTGTGCCCCGTATTCACATCTCAACCGTGTATTGAGAACATTTCCCCATAAAAAGCATAAAAGATGTTCCCAATGCACACTAAGATATGCATGTAAGGCACTGTAAGGTGCCGATTTGACTTGTAACACAATATGATTTTATATCCAATTTGAACATCGCTCATTTTGGTATTAATAGCTACACATCTCAAACATGATTGCCTTCTCATAATTATAACACCACCAATGCAAATATACAAGCATGATATGTGGATTGAGATTATACTTGAAGGTGTTTAGCAGCACCTTGTTGGTAGCAAATCGAATTCGTTTGGTAACTCGATTCCCAATTTATTTGCCTGACTAATCCAAACCTTGTAAGCACTACCATTAATCATTATTAAGCGACTGGACTATGAATAGGGGTGCAATCGGTTGGTTCGGTTAGAATTGAGGACCTAATGACTATTCGGTTTGATCATATTCCCTAACCAAACCAAACCAAATTGGAGATCAAAATCGAACAAAACCGAATCAAATTTAGTTCAGTTTACTTCAGTTTTTGTCATTGGGAGCATTTAAAATTTTGATACAATTGCTATGTGTACAAATTATTTTGGTTTTGTTTTTTGGCAATAAAAAGAAATAGCACAAAGAATAAAGCAATTGCAAAAACAAAGAAGCAAATAAGCCTTGTAAACCAAGTGGTCCAAGCCCAACTCTTTACAAATAAAGGCTCAAACTTGAAAGCTTGAAAGCTTGAAAGGCTGAAACCAATGCAATTGCACACAACCTTCAAGGGCAGGTTGATCCAATAGAGCCCTAAAATATAAATTAGCAATTGCAAAACTGATAAAATACCAATAATTAAATTACCTCAGCCATAATCCAGTAGCATTAGCTTTCACCTAAATCATTCTTAGCTAATTACTAATATCAGTCCTTCTGTCCATAGTATCCCACTTCATAATTCCTCCTGATGGCAAGAAAGATGTAGTAAACCTTCTCTAGCTTAGCGGTAAACAAATGGGTTTGAATAGGATATTCCTAGATGGCTAGATCCAAGTTCGAACAAATGGGTTTGAACAGCCGAGGCGCTTCCAAAACGCTCTGAGGCATATGCCAGAGGCACTGACACTTTTAAGGCATGCGCCTCATGCACATCTTATATAAAAGATAAAAATAAAAGAGAAAAAGAAAAAAAGAAAAGGAAAGGGAAGAGAAAGAAAAAGAAAGAGAAGAAAAAAAGACAAAAGGAAAGAAAAGGAAGGGAAGAAAAAATAAGGGGAAAGAAAGTGGTTTGTCCCGCTCCGACAAGACCCCCCTTTCAACTAATGTTATTCATCTTTATTCTTCTTAATATAAAAGATTTTTATTAAAAATAAAGAAAAAATGAGATCCCCTTCCTTTTCCTCCTCCTAACCCCCTTCTCTTAAGGAGGCTTACGCCTCCTTGTGTTAGAGAGGCTTACGCTTCTTACGTTCTAAACTATGCCTTACACCTCTGTGTTTTAAAACATTGATTCAGATTTAGATTTCACTTTAGGTTCAATTTAGTTATTGAAAACCAACGATAAATCAAACTAGAAAATCAATAATTAGTACAAACAGTTTATGCACTATCTATAGTTGGCAACTTTGCATAGAGAATCAATGGTATCTTCCCTAACTTCTATGAGATTTAACTTATGATGTTGTAATGAACATATAACATTTAAACCAACTTTACTAGTAGATAAAACAATAAAAAATATATATTGAACATTTTGGAGAGATTAGAGTTCAGAATTACCAAATACCACTTCAGTCAACAGATATGCACCAGCACATAACACTTCTTGTTGAAGATATCATAGTCAAAAACAGTACATGCAGCTGCATTAATTCTCCAGAATTCATTTTAATTATGTGCAACAATGAAAATCAAGTATTCTTAACTCTAAACTTCGGTTTAACTTGAATCAATGTAATGTCAAAACTCAAAAGCAATGCCAAATTATATTTAAAATTTTAGAATCAATCACTTGTTTCACTTCCACAATTCCACTAGTGCAACGAAGAACACTTCCATTGTCTTGCCAGGAAGCTCAACTTCATAAACAAATGGACATTTAATCCCTCTCTCTTTCTCAAATCCAAAACATTGTGATATCCACTAACATAAAGAAAAACAAACACCCAACAAGTCTACCAAAAGAGAGAGCTAACACATGTCACATGATAAACCAATGCTTGATAGCCAAATCTGAAATTTGTAATACAAAGACCCGAAATGTTCAAAATAAACAAACACCATAATACTTCCAAAAACATTGTAATCCTCTAAAATAAGAGTTTTATTAAAAAAATCAAACAAATTCAAGATAGCCAAAGCATATTCATAAAACTAGTAATTAGAAAACTTACCAAAACTTGATATTTGTTAATGGTAAAAACCATGCCCCTAAATATTGGTCTCCAATTGAACATTCACAATATCTACAAAAGATACAATCAGTGGTGGACCCCATGCAAATTTGAATATTATAAATATTAAATTAATAAAAAAAAGAAATAAATCATTTACCTTTCTCAAGTACATCAAGTTCATCCACACTCTCTTCATAATTGGGTAAATGAGAATTTCAAAACCAATCTTGAGCACAAATGAGAGCCCCAGGAGTCAAATAACTCCTAAATTGATCAAGAACACTCCCTTCCATGCTAAATGCCAAATCGAAAGCAACAATAGAAATGGAAATTACCAACAAATCACATGTTATTTGTGAAAGTGTTGGAAATCTAGGAGCATTAATCTTCCACCAATCTAAAAGATCAAAAGAATCACTATCCTTTTGTAAACTTGAGCCTCTTGTGACAATCTTGTATTCTCACCTTTTGTAATGGTTCTCTATCATCCACTACACTTGAACATTGAGCTTTATCACATAATTGCTTGTTTGTAGTTGAATTGCCATTTTTGTAATGCACCTCTTTCACCTTCTTACAAATTGCTAAATCCATAGGACCTTCATACATTTCTTTAATCACAAACCCCACATACTCCATTTTGTACCATGTATTTAACACAACTGAGAGAAATATCATAATATTCATTTTTTCTGAATTTCCCCAATACTTGTCAAATTTATCTTTCATTTTATAAGCTAACATACTAAATCAAAATCATCATTCTTACAACATTCTTGCAAGAGGTTGTTAAGGTTAGAAATTTCATAAAGAAAACCATTACAAGTCACATATCTTGAGCCAGAAACACGCAATGTTAGATTATAGAAGATTTTAAGAAATGTCAATCTTTTTACATTATCACAATCTTCATCATTAGGTTTCCGTTTTCCCTCCTTCTCCCTAATTTCACTTTTATAATAGGAGTTTTTCTCTTCAAACCTTTCAAGTGCCTTCTGAAACTTTTGGGCAAGCTCTAACATCATGTGTGTTGAGTTCCATTTAGTGGAGATGTCAAGACAGAACAGCTTCTTATTTTGTATCTTCTCCTCATCAACACAAGTTTTGAATTTTTGCATCTTAGATGGAGATTGCCTCACATATATAACTACATGCCTTACACTCACAACCGAATCATTCAATTCTTTCAAGCCATCTTAGACAATTAAGTTAATAATATAAGCAATACATCTCATATAAAGAAAATTTTTATTCAATACATTACCTCCCAATTGTTAATTTTCTTCTTTAATAACCAATGACTTGATCATTAGAACTTGTATTGTCCACGGTAATTGTAAAAACCCTTTCAATGCCCCAATCAAGGAGGGACTTCTCAATTTATTTACCAACCATCTCACCCTTATGACTAGAGATTGAAACAAAATTCAGAAATCTTTTATGTAATCTCTAATCATTATCTATAAAATCAACTTTGAGAAGTATATAATTGATTTTTCAAAGCCGCTTCATTAGCCTCCTCCTGTTGACTTGGACATGGCGGATTTGTATTGCCAACTTCGGTTATATTTGGATTTTTATCTGCGTGTTCCTCAACTTGTGACGTCTGAGACCAAAAAAACATAAAAAATAGTATTATAACTAGTTTATTTTTGATATTAATGTATAGATTAATAAAGAAAAGTTTAATTTATTGAAACGAATTTCTCCAATTAAAGATTAGATTCCTATAAAATAAGTTGTCATGTATGAGTTGTAAATCAATGGCATAGGCGTAGATGTTCTCATCTTTCATGAATTATGAATTTATGATCTTACAAAGAAGATAAATATCCTTGGTATAACCTTTATTTTTTAACTACTAATTAATTAAAATGTTAATCAACACAAAACTATCTCCAAAAGCGTGATAACGATAAAATTTATCTAGGAAGCTAACAGAATGAGGAAATAAAAGCATCCATGCAAACCTCGAATTTTCCAAAATCACACAAAGACTATGGGTGTTGATGATGCAGGTTTTGGCAGCCCCTCGCTGGTTGGTGATGCGAATGTTGATTAGTGGTGTGTAATCTGACTGTTCTCTGGTCGTTTGGCTATTTTTTGGTGGCTGATGACTCAGAGGCCGAAGTGGAGGATTTTTATTGGATGAAGACTCTTAGATGCCAAGCTGATTAGGCCGAGTTGAGGGGTAGATCAGGTGTTGAGCTAGGTTGATTGCTGAGCTGGGTAGTTCTTTAGAGAAACCTGCAAGGAATCAATGTCAGAGTGCCCGGGTTGCTTTACCCGGGAGTGGGCACTCCGATGCTTAAGTTAGTATTGTACTCTAGTTGTGAGCTAAAAGCTTGAATGTAAGTAAACTAATGAGCAAGTAATTGCGCGTACCTTTCTTCTCCTCTCCCTGGGTCTTTGTGGTTGGTGCCTTTATATAGGCATTGTTCGGTGTGGGCCTTACGCATTGCATCCGAGATTCTCGGGAGGTTGTGCCTAACTGGTCCGAAATCCTCGGAGGTAACCACCATGCACGTTGACCACCCTCCGAAACATTCGGTACGTAGGCCAAGTTCTAAGAAACGTGGGAGTGTTGGGATATGCGTGCCGAATTTATCGACGAGCATGTCTCGCAGGTTGCCATCTAGACCTCAATCGGGCCGGCACGCCCTCGAGGGAGGTCGCTCCTCACATCGAGGTCACTTCGGCCAGTGACAAGGGGCTACAGGTCAGCCTTGGACAAGGTGCTTCTAGCCGATTTGAGTTGTGGTTGAAGTCGCCAGGTTGACAGTGAAGGCAGGTTGCCAGGTCAGGGTGAAGAGAAACCGCAATTTGGGACTCCAAGTCATTGCTTAGGTGGTGTCTATGTACCAACTAGCTGTTCCAAGATGCCATGTATCACGATGTAATTGGAGGGCCAAATCCACCCTCATCAAATGTATATTCAAAATTTCAAATCGAAAAAATATATTAAACGTTAAAATTACATATAGTTTGCATGTGCTCAAAGTATAAACCTTATTAGAATGATAATCAACTCAGCAGTAAATTGGTGAATGTATATACAATGGATTCCAGAGATGCTAGCTCTATAATGGATTTCAGATAATTGGGAATATATACAACCATTAGAAAATGTCTGCAAAACAAGAAGCCTAGATGCTGATTTCGGATAATAATCTATAGGTTCAGAAATTAAAATGTTTTTTTATTCTAAAAGTTTTAAATAGTAAAATTATTTCTTTTGTTGTTAAATGGAACGAAACAGATTGATTGAAATTGGAGTTGGGGGTGTAAACATGGTTGAACAGGCGGGGGAATATGGTAAAATAAGTTATGAATGATAACTTGATAAGTGATAACAGATTTCCGGTTTTATTATTCAACCTATCGAAAAGGTTTTTTTATTTAAATATTTTTTGAATAAAATAATGAAAAGGTTTTACTTTTACATGTTTTTAAACACTCCTAATACTCTAATAGGCTAATGAATCCGAAGTAAAAGGTTTCGCAAAGCAAATTTGTGATGAACTGATGAACCGAACTAAAATTAAAAACATTAATTAAACCTAACCCCCTTTGGCCTTTGTGAACTGTGATTTTTTGAAGTGTGAATTAAACAAAATGATAAAAAAAGATTAAATATATAAAGCATAGAAACTAAAGAGAAGGAGAACAACTCACTGGATTGATAGATGCAGGTCTAACTTATAAGTTATAGCAGATGAGAGATGACAGTCGATAAATGGTCAGTCTCAATACAGGTCTGTGGTCTGGCTTGATTTTGATTCTTCTGAACTGAAGAGTTGAAGTCTCCATTGTCCGCTCTCCCGTGTGGTTGTGTCCTATGATAGTGTGATCACTGTGATGCATGTGGATGTAACCTGTCCAGTGATTCAGTCTCTTTTTTTTGGGTTTTTTTTTTTTTCGGATTTTGAGAGAGGGGAAAGTTAGTCAATGGGATTTTGGTTTCCATTGACCAAGAATCCTATGTTGTTTTTTATTTTTTCAGATTTATGTGGGGATCAAGGAAAGTTTATTTTTCTAGGTATCAGTTATCCGGGTAAGTGATATCCATCTTCTAGGTGGGTAAATAACTTTCTCACATGGGGGAAAATTGTCAACATTTGAATGAGACAAAAATGTCATTTTTAATAATGAATTTTTATAGCTAAAATGACCATTATCTTATTTACATGAGAAATAAAAGAACATGCGTAAATGCACTTACCAAGGTAAGTGTTTTCCAAAAAAAACTTACCCAGATAATTGCATTTACCCATATAAGTAACTTAAAAGCGAACAAGGCCTTAGAGTCTCCACTCACTCGGTCACTCCTATCATTTGTCTCTCACTCTCTCGTTCATTCAATTGAACTCGAGGCTTTAGGTGAGTTTCCACTCTCCATGTCCAATCCAAACCCAATACTATTGGAAACTCTTGAGTTTCCACTTCTCCAACTCAACTTGGTACTGTCATTTAGTGTCTTTTGAGTTTACCACATAGTACCGTTTACCAATAGTAATTAATTTTAGTCTTTTAATTTATTACAAATTAGAATGAGACCAAAGCCAAAAGTGTTGGGAAAAGTATAACGTAAAACAGCTAATAAATTAATAAAAATAATATACTTAATATAAATAGTTAATATGGTATTCAGTTAAAATTCTCGGACAAATCGAACCAAAACTGAAAATTGATTTTTGAAGAAAACAAAAACTGAACGGAACCAATAGCCGGATTCACCGAACTAAACTGGCTTGTTTGATTTGGTTCGATTTGGTTTTTGGTTTATTATCCAAATGTGAACATCCCTATAACTATGAACCTAAAAAGGTATCATACCTAAAAATTCATGACAGTCGAAGGATATCATCCAATCAATAATATGGAAATTGCTATACATGTAAATTAATGTGATTTTAGATTTATTGAGGCTTTTCGGTATTATACTTTCTGGTATTATAGATGCTTGTCATTTCAACAAATTTGACTCATCAAAGTTATCTCAAACTTCTTTCTTTTTATTTTTTAAAATTTGATTAAAAAGTAATTATATTAATAAATTACTTAATAAAAGTGAATTCAATCTTAAAGTTTATAATTTAAAAAAGAATTAATAAGATATTTAATTTTTTAATAATTAATAAAAATTAATAAAACCCATCTGAATCAAAAACAATACCGGATTGGGCTCAACCCAGCTTCACCCAAGTGGGAATGTTACGAGGCTCCTTTTGCTTCAATTTTGTCTATAACAAAAACAATACTTGGGATTGTTATTTTTGTTTCAATTCTAATCAATTTCTCATCAAATTGGATAGTAGATTTTATCGTTCAAAGCCCTACTAGTATATACTAAATGAAAGCCAAAGCCCTACGACTAAAGAGTTTTTCGTTCAGACAAGTGATATCTTATTTTCTGAAGAAAGAGCATCTTAAAAGTAGTTATTTCCACTCTCAAAAAAAAAAACTTCATTCTTTAGACATGTTTATACCCATTCAAAGAAAAAGAAAGCACATATCTCAAATTCTAGTTACCTCCGCTCTTGAAAAGATTAGTGGTAGTTACCTTAACTAAAATGAAAAAATAAAAACTCATTTCAAATGATGTAGGATTCATAAAATGGGTTATTATTTAGAAATAAAACTTGATTTAATTTCTTAAATTTAATAACAAAAAATCTCTTTAAACAAAAAAAAAAAAGGTGTCAAAACAAAATTATCTGAATACATGAATAGAAAAATGGAATACTAGTCCTCTACTTATTACGGGGGTGCATATGAGGTCCACTGATGACCATGCAATGGAGAGCATGCAGTTACACGGGTTTGATCATGTACCTCGACATTTAGAGGTATGCCTGATGACCATCTCAGGTATTAGATCGTTGGCATGTTCACTCAGAACTAAGGGCCAACAAAAAGTGGATTAACTGAATCGGATGGCTATTTTACAAGTTATGCATGGGACCAATAATAACATCTAATGCCCCATGCCAGCTATAAAGTGCATATGACCCACAACCACTCAATATCTCCCACTTCATATTTATGACCTACTAACATTGACCCATCCAATGCATGGGGTGTTGTTTAAAAATGTATTTTTAGGGGAAAATTTTAAATGAAGCATTAATAATTTTCCAAAGTTTTTATATTTTTCTAGTTCTATACATATAAAATAGTAGAAAAAAATAATTTTCTCTTCTCTCTTAGCTATTGAGCTTTAAACTTATTCCTTTTTATATATCTTATATATTATAAGAAGTATATAAATCAACAACTTAGCATGAGAACCAACTGATAGTGGGTCAATTGATAGGTTCTCTAGCTAGTTGTAGTGGAGACTTGGGACCAAATCCTGTTGCTACTAGGGTTGGGGGTTAAGGGTTTAGGGGATGATCTACCCTCTGTTATGTAGCCTGATAAAGCCCAAAAATGTGCTTAGCATGAGATCAGTAACCAAGTTAAAAAACAATTTCAAAATTGAATTGATGAAGAAAACCAGAACAATCCATGAAACAAATCTACATTAAATTAATAAAAAAGAGAAAAACTTGATAGCCTATAGAAATGAATAATGATTTCTTTATACTTTTATATAAGAAGAAGATTGGTTTACCCCATGTATTGGTGGACAAATTTTGGTTTTGGCATTAGTTTGGGTCAAGGTAGGGCTTATATTTAGGTTAACCTAACCCAATCCATCTAATCTGCATGCTTTATTAGAAAGAGCAAAAAACGAATTAAGAGAGATTTAAGAGGAAAAGAGGGATTCAATGGGGAGGGGAGATGTTACAAAAACTGAATATTAAGGGCAGAGAGAGAGATTTAAGAATGTTCTTATTAGAAAGTAAATATGGATTTCATTAGAGACAATAAAGACCCATGAGGGTTATAATTTTGACTATATTTTTAATGATTTGATTTAAAAATAAAGAGAAATTGTCTAAAACTCATCATGACTTTTCAATAATTCTCAAAGTCACCATAACTTTTCAAAACCTCCAGGGAACCCATGTTAGTGAATTTTTGTTTTCAATTCACCGTTCATTAGGGCACTGCTAGTGTTCATTAACAAAAGTTTTTCGTGTTAGCTTAAATGCAATTTTTATGACCAAACTCCCTCCCATTCTCTCTCATCCAAGCCCAAGCCCCAGCCCTAGCCCGTAGTAAGCTCCTCCACCTCTTCTTCTTGCTCTCCTATTTTTTGTTTTTCCTTCTAATGGTTCTGAAGTCAGAGTTGTGCCCTAAACTCCAAATCGCCAGTACAAATCCAATGCCCAATTTTTTGACCTTTCTTAACTATGGATTCCGTTCTTTTCATGTTATTATTTTGGGTCTCTAAGATGACGTTTATATTTTTCCGTTTTTCTTCTCAAAACTTCTAACGCGATAGCAATCATGTGTTTCTATATTTCTTTAATTTCTTTTGATGATCTTATTTTGGTTATTATTTAAATTGGATTTTAGATATTGGTTTGCTCTGCATTAAATTAAAATGTTGGATTTTGCAGGATGAGATTCATGAGTTGCTTTGAGTTTTTGCTAAAGCTGGAGCTACAGTCGTGAGGTTAAAGGGGGGGGGGGGGCATTCGTAATTTTTTTGTTGTGAATATATAAAAGGGTTTTTAGTAGAGAAGGGGTGGGGAAGAAGTGGAGTTTTTGCAACAACAAGGGATTCAAGTGATGGTTGTTCCAGGTACACTAAAGTAAGATTGTTTGTCCTCAAGGAATTGAAACTGTTAGCTATAGTGAGAATGCAAATTTGGCCTGTATGTGTCCTCAAGGAATTGAAGCTGACTTTTACTAATAATGTTAATTTAATTTAATTTTGGTAATTATTAATTTAATGAATATTGTTAATAAATTCTATTCATAAATTTAATATTTATTGTTATATTAAAAAATAAATAAATAATATTATCAAAACTATCATTAATGATTATTTAATTAAATAGTATAATTACTTACTATTATTGACAAATGTTGTTTATAACGTTTTAACAATCGATGATTTGACCATCCAGTTCGAACTGATAGCCCGTTCTGACAACAAAGCAAAAAATTACGAAATTGTTCTGGCCACCAGTTTTTTGGTCGATGGTTCAATCATCCGATTCGAATGGACAGTTCGTTCCGACAACAAATATTATAGGCTAAAAATTGAGTTTGTGAGGTCCATTAAGTAGTATCATATGTGTTATGTCATTTGAGCGTGTGACTCATACAACCCGAAAATGGAACCGTTCTGGCCACCAGTTTTTGGGTCGACGGTTCGACCGTTTGGTTCGAACGGATGGCCTGTTTTGATAAAAAAAAATTACAAAACCGTTATGGCCACCAATTTTCGGGTTGACGGTTCAATCGTCTGGTTCGAATGGACGACCCATTCTAACAACAAAAATTACAAGCAAAAAATTAAGTGTGTGAGGTTCATTAAGCAGTATCAAATGTGTTATGCCATTTGAGCGTGTGACTCATACAACCAAAAAATGGAATCATTATGGCCACCGGTTTTTCGGGTTGATGGTTCGACTGTCTGGTTAGAATGGACAACCTATTCTGACAACAAAAATTAAAAAAAAATAAAAAATGGCCAAAAACCATTGAACGGGTTAATGGGTTAACAATTCGACCACTCAGGTCAATGGGTCGTTGGCCGATTCAACTTTTTTGGCTAGGGACCGGGATTAGGGTAAAATAGAACTAGTTGCCTGGACAGTTCCCAATTAAAAAATAAAAAAACAAACGACCCGTTCTGACAAAAAAAATTAGGCAAAAAATTGAGTGTGCGAGGGACTCATACGACCTAAAAACGGAGCCATTCTGGCTACTGGTTTTTGGGTTGACGGTTCAAATGTTCGGTTGGAACGAATGACCCATTTTGACAACAAAAATTTTAAAAATAAAAAATTGACAAAAAACCATTGAACGGGTCAGTAGTTCAACCACCTAGGTCAATGGGTCGTTGACCGATTCAACAATTTTTTGCTAGAGACCAAGATTAGGATAAAAAATAACCGATTGCCTGGATGGTTTCCAATTAAAAAAAAACAACCAAAAACCATTGAACAGGTCAATGGGTTGACAGTTCATTCCAGGCCCTGCCAAGCAGGGCCACTTCGCTAGTAATCTATTAACACCCATTAGTCTTTTTAACATCAAGTTACTGACATGGAGTCCCTAAACATTTTGAAAAATTATAGTGAATTTAAGAGAAATGTTGAAGTCATGGTTAGTTTTAGACAATTTCTCTCTTATTTTTTAAGATAAATTACAAAAACCCCCTGTACTTTATTTTGCAACAAAGACCCCCTGTACTTTATTTTGTGACAAAGACCACCTGTATTATGACCATGTGACAAAGACCCCCTTCCGTTAGCTTTCCTTAAAATCCGCCCTTACAGTATTTTTTAATCCCCATACTACCCTTATAATAATTATTAATTGGGAGAAAAATACTATTCATCTTCCCTGACCTCACGATACATGAATTATTCAGCGGTGGTAGCTGTTGCAGTGGCGGCGGACTTCGGTTAAAGTTTCCCCTCTCTCCCCCTCTCTTTCTCTCTTCCCCGATCTCTCTTCTTCCCCTTCCCCTTTCTCTCCTTCCCTTTCTTCTTTCCGATTTCCTCTATTTCGTTCCTTGTAGATGGAGAACAGACAACAGAAGGATGGAGAACAAACAACAGAAGAATGGAGAACACAATAATTTGGTGTTTGCATACATAATTCCTCCATTTCTCTCTCTATCTCCCTCTTTCTCATCCTTTCCAAAAGTACAACTATTGCTACTCACTTTCTCTCTTATCTTTTTCTTTCTCACCTTATTGGATTGTTTTCTAATTAAAAGAGCTAAAAAAAAGTAAAGCCTTTCTCTGAAAATTGGTGTTGTAAACATTTGCCATGAACATCGATTTGAACAGGGAGATTCCAGATACTTTGGTTGTGATGATTGCAGAGAAGCAGATAATGAGAGTGTAGGGAGAATCACGAAATCAAGCAAACTCTAACCAAGTTTCAAAACAGCGGAAATAATATTTTTCTCCCTCTTTTTGTGAATCTATTAGGAAACAATTTAATAGAGCTTAAAACCAAAGAACAAGCACACAAGAACACAATCAAATTTACGTGGAAAAACCTTCCAGGTGTGGGAATGAAAAAACCACAATCACCCAAAAACTTCTACTATCAAGAAAGTAATTGTACAAGGGTTCTTTCTAAATAAAAGTAGAGGCATACAATCAGCAAATCATCAAGAAAATACATTTCTTGGAAACTAACAAATATCTCAAGATAATGGAGAAATATCACCCAAAACAGATGTACTATTCACGGACTTAGATCTCACAAACCAGTTATCCAAACCAGATCTCCACCGTTCAGATTAAATAACCTTAAGTCGTGAACATGCCTGCAAAATTTCAGCTCATCGGACCACTAACGACCTTCGATGGAAGCACAAGATAAAAACTGCGCAATCCAGAATTCAAAAATTATTTTCCTTTTCTCTTCTTTGTTTTTATACGGGATTCTCTATTTTTTCTTTCTTTTTATTCTTCTTTTAGCAGCCAACACCACTAATATATTATTTCCTTTGATTATTTTTATTTGGGCAAAAATACCCTCATCCATGGGCTCAAAAATACCACATAGGCTTCTTGGGCCATCCTCCACATAAGAGGAAACCCAAACAGACAGTTGGGGGAGGCAAGGGATGCCGGGAAGAAAGAGGAGAGAGAAGGAGATGGGCCCTCCAAAGCCTGCAACAGAAATGAGTGGCCCTCCAATCCCAGAATAATGTTTTTCCTTTTCTGCTTATTTTTACACTCTTTTATGGCTCTTCTTCTCTCTAGATTAAGTAATAAATCCATGGATCTCTACTTCTCTGCTCAAGACTCTTTTGGCTTTTTAATTCTTTCGTTTTAATGGCTCTTCTGAGTTGGAATTCTTTTGTCCGCAGGACCCATTGATGCATCGAGCTTTAACGTTTTGTTGGTTGTCTGAGAGAGAGATTATCATACGTGGTTTTGGGTTCCGGGGGCATAATCCATTTTCTATTTAATCAAAGTGAACAACCCACTTTTAATATTGGCTTTTGGTCATGTGGTTTGAAATAGGTAGAGATGATGAGTTCTGTGTGCTTTCGAAGTCCATGTTTTTTTGGCTTTTGGGTTCTTGTAAGAGAGACCAGACCACCTAATTTCTTGAACAATCAAAAAGAAGAGGTAAAAAGTAGAAAAAAAAACAACAAAAAACGGTCGCTAGATTAGATATGTCTAAATTCTAATACTGGCATTCTGATATCATCTGTTTTGCTTGTTTTCAGCGTACAAATGATTCTTGAACCTCATCACCAGCTGACGAGGCCTTGATCAGAATAAGCATAGCTGAACGCAGGCAAGGAGATTACGAGCATCAACTTATTAGTTCTGGTTTGATGGCAGCTGGATGCACGGCTGAGCACATCCGACAAGTAAGTCAATCCAGAATTCCAGATTAGCTGCACTGGCTATATTTTGAGTTTTGAGTGTTTATTCATTAATTTGTTCGGTTTTTTATAGCTGTGATCCTTGTGCTTCCATCCAGTTCCCACAGGTTTTGAAATTAGTACAACCAGCAAAGAATTCTATGGGAAATGAAAGAGAATTGCCTATTCCTACAATACTATTGGAAGAAGGTTATGACCCAGAACGTGAGTCAATTGTATATAAACGATTAGAACTAGAAGATCTCATGAAACGCTGGAAAGTAGATTCTGTCTGTTTTTCATCGTTCTGCTGTCTGTTCTCTATCTGCAAGTAACGGAAAACAAAGGAAATCAGAAAGAAGAAAGGAGAGGAGAGAAAGGGGAAGGAGAAGAAGAGAGAGAGAGGGGGACTTCAATGGAAATTCGTTGTTATTGCAATAGCTACCACCGTTACTGTTCATGTATTATGAGTGGATGAAGATGAACAGTATTTTTCTTTCGATTAGGATAATATTGGGATTAAAAAATATTACAACAGCAGATTTCAATAAAAAACTAACAGAAAAAGGTCTTTATCTCATGATGATAATAGAGAGGTATTTGTGAAAAAATAAAGTACAGGAGGGTCTTTATAATTTACCCTATTTTTTATAGCTGCAACATGACGAGTAAGAAACGATTGGAATGATATCTGTGGGCTATAATACGAGACGTTTGGGTAGAGGGAGCATAGACGCTATCACAGGAGACGGGATATTTAAGTGGGGTCATATATTCACTGTTGATGAGGCTTCACTAGGAACATCTTTAATCCACAAAATCCTGTCATTGGTACAAAAGCTATCATCACGGGTTGCTTGATTTTCAATCCAACCTCACAAAATTAATTACATTGCGCATGCCAATGCCAATATAATACACCGACTTCCAACTAAAGCCAACATGTAAAATCAAAATTAGAAGGAAATTTACAAAAAAAAAAAAAAGAAAAAGAAAACATGCGTGAACATGTTGTAAATTAATTAACCAAGTCAAGTCTTGATTCTTGACGAGAAGGGGTGACGACTGGCCGACTGGGGAGGGAGAGAAAGAATCAACAGCCTTTGCCAGTTCTATGTTTTCTAGGTGGTGATTCTCTGGTGGCACTGCTTCCTAAATTGTTAGCTCTAGGAGTAGTAGGAGATGATAATCCACCACTGCTCATGATCTTATTTTCACTCAACCTCCTCACATACTCTTTCTTCTTGAATGACCTTCTCATCAGATTCCAGTCTCTGTCGTTGGTTGCAGTGGGCACCAAGTACCACAACAGGGAGGTGCAAATTATTGCGAACGATCTCCCAAACATCACCAAACACAAGAGAATCAGGATTATAACCATGGGCAAATACTGGGAGGGTCTGCTCCACTTATCTATACTCCATGATAACGAGCACTTCTTCGTTGTTGCCTCAGCCAGCTGCTCCGGTGGCTGAACACAGACATCGTCCGATGCCGCCGAAGGCTTGTCTGGTAGAGAGCTTACTACTAAGGCTTCTGATTTCTGTGTCAAGGGGCTATCTTCGCCACCAACAACCTTGGGTTTCTCCTGTTTGGGATCTTTCATCTTCACCACAATCGGTACCCAATTACCGTTTGTGTTGGAATAGACGAAACGAACAGAAGTCATGTCTTGGGACCCCATCTGTGCATAAATCTTCTGCTTTCTTGCCTGAAGATCTGCTAAAAGAGTAGAGAATTTGTCGAGACCACGGGTTGAATAAGGATTCTTGTTCTTCTTATTTCTCTTGCAGAAGCTGCTACTTCGTCTTGCTTTCTTTGGCGTGGAAGAAGGGACGACATATGAACCATCATCTTCTTCTTCCTCCCGTTGATGATGAAAACTGCCACAAATGAAGGAACTGAACATCTGTAGACGGGTTTCTTCTTGATTCACGAAGAAAAGCTTTTCTACACAGCTTGGGTTGAAGGAGACCGAAGTATTTCTAGTGTGGTGGGAATGTGGAATTCATCCTCGTTGTTCAAAATCAAAAGCCGATTAATCACTTAGAGGTTTGAAAACAGCGCCTCGTGGAAGCTTCCAAATATGAGGATGATTTGACTTCACAAGAGAGCCTTACTTGGAGAAGGGGATTGCAATTTGGAACTGGTCTATCATATCTATTTATATACAATATATCAACAAATCCCTGTTAGTTTATGTCATGTAACGAATTTTCTAATAAACTAGTTTAATTTTTGTAATAATAGAACCAGTAAGATGTTTAATTATCAAAAAAATATATATATAAAAAAAAATAATGAAGGTAGGTAGGTGGCTAGCCCGTTTCATTAAAATTAAACGGGATTGTAATATAGATGGCCTTATGTCATTTGCTTTTATGGGTTTTATAACGATCGAGGTCGTCGTATCACCAAAACGACAAAGTCATGGTGATTTATTAAGAGCAAACATTTTAAGATCTGGTCCGAATTGAAACGACGCATATACGCATCTCTGTGACGGGTCAACGCTTTTAATTAATTAGTTGGAAAGATTAATTAGCGATGTCACAAGGGAAAATCTGTTTTCGGACTATAATACCTGAAAAATATAATACCGAAAAAACTTATAATCGATTAACCGGTGTCGTACTGTTGTCATAAAATAAAGTGGTAACCGCTGGTATTCATCAACGTCCGAGCTTTTTTCACATAATAGATTTATCTATAAAAAAATAGGCATATTTCTATCATCATAAACTCTTGTGTGATAATTAAATAAAATATTTTTTGATAAGATAATTAAACAAATTTATATTTGACTCGTGACTCTCGGAGTCTAAATAATTTAATAGTTCAACTGACCGGTCATCACATCATTGACTGAGTCAATGGTTTTTTGCAAACGGCAAATGGCTTAATGGTGGAATGCCAAATGAGCCCATAAATAATTAGATGTGGCTAGATGACAAATTAATCAATCCAACGAGCAGCTCCACCGCATCATTTTTACGTTGAATTGAAGAATGTCATATTAATATTACGTTACACAAAAAAAAAAAAAAAATCTGTTATTAAATTTAAAATTGACGCTAATACATACAGGTATCAACCCTCTCAACCGTTTCCCAATTCGCTTGACTGTAATTTTCAAGTTTACAGATTTCATCCATTTTTCACAAATTAATAAAAGGGATATTATCTAAAAGGGAAAATTGCACTTTAGTATTGATGGAGCGCAATCCGGTGTCAACGATCTTGCCTTTGATTGGAGCAAAAGGTGCTTGAAACGGGGAAAAAAGCAAGTAGCCTCTAGGGAAGGACCCTATGAGAGTGCTCGAAAGCTCAAGTTAGTATTTTTTCAAAAGTGAGATAAAAAACCAGATGCGCAAAGTTATCACGTACCTCCCTTCTTGGGGGGAAGAGGACCTTTTATAACCACTTCGCACACTCACTCCCAAGCTCCTGTCAGGTCGGGTATCATTACCTCTGCACTTCTGCCAGTTCAGGTGTCATCACCTCTGCACTTCTGTCAGTTCGGGTGTCATCACCTCTGTTGGGGCAGACAACCGCCACTGCTCTCTTTGTCGGAGCCGTCTCTATAATTGGAGGTGGCCGTGGCAGGTGGCCGTTGAAGTGCGGTTGTCAAGCGTCAGATCCTAGGTCAGTTAGGTGCACCGCCTCAGGATACGGATTCCTTTGGTGTCAGGTACGGTTGTTCAGTTTGGCGGCTTGGAGACGAAGTGTCGGAGTGGTGTGCGAGGTGAAGTCTTGAGTTCAGATAGAAGTGTGGCCCGAACTACCTTGGGGTGGGCCAGTTTGGGTGGTTGCCCTTTGCGTTCCTCGTAAGGCTCGGGGTCAAAGGGAGAGTTCAGGCTCTTTTTGGGGAGCTCGGACCGTGGGTTCCTCTTCTCGAAGCTCGTGCCTTGAGCACGTTGCCATGCCAAGCTGTTGCTCCTGCCAGGCCACCTTCAGTTGCTTCCACGTGTTGGGTGGCCAAGAGGTCGGGCCAAATCTTCCTCCATCAAGTATATCCCCTGAAACTTGGGGGTGGGGTAAAGTTAGTACTTGGACTTTTTGAAAATTATCAATTCGGTCCCTCTTGTTAATACTCCTTATGCTTGTGAGATCATATCTCCGCTCCACAACGTTTCACAGCATATTTCTGCCATGTATTGGAAACATTTCTAGATGATGGTACTAAAATTGATGATGTCATCATCGGAAGATGTTTCTAATACATGATAGGGATGTGCTGTGAGACATTATGGGGCGGCCCCTTGTGGGTGGAGATGTGAACTCCATGATGGAGAGTATCACCTCCCCTCCACCACACTGTTGGGAACACACCAAAAATATTCTGACAACAGATAATGCTAAGATGACACCAAAAATAAATTGGCAAGGGAGCAAACAATTTTTAACGTGAAAAACCTCCTCAATGTGAGGAGTAAAAACCACGGGACCTATTTCAGTAAAATCTCCACTATAAAGATATAATAAGTACAGTAAAGTGTCTCAAAACAAAGGATTCACCACAAGCCCCTACTCACAATGAACTAGTGGAAATCACAAAAAACAGTCCAAATAACCCACAATAGGGTACAAACAGCCCAATCAAAAGAGACGAAAAAATAAAAATTTGATCGTACATATTAAAGCCTACGATGTCAAGAACAATATACTGAAAAATCATAAAAAACGGAGCACAAATGATTACCCGTTTTGACGAAGACAGTGAGCAAAAATCTTCTCTCGTTGAAGGTTGAAGATGCGACTGGCGTTGTTGGCTACTGTCTGTGGCAGCCGACGGTGACTGTTACTGGAGCGGTGGAGATGGAGGCAGCAATCGGTGGTGGCTGAAGTTCGAAGTTCGAACAATGGAGAAGCTAAGAGGTTCCCTGTTCCTTTCGCACAAAAGAAGACCGATGACAGTCCCCTTTCCAAAATTTTTCCCTTTGGTGAGTTTGGCGGTTTCGTTGATAGAGAGAAAAGGAGGGTTTTTTTTTTCTTTTTATATCAAAGGGTTGTGGGCCCCCACTTGAGGAGGACCCACAACACACACATGGCGTATTTCTTGAAGATTCTGGTGGACATGAAGAGGATCGAGTTGGTGAAAGACATCACGGAGGAATTTGAGCAGTTCTATAACAAACTGATGAACACGGAACTGACGATTGTGATTTCAGTGGTGATGTTGGAGTCACAGTACTTGGCCTAGATAGCAAAGGGAGTGCAGAGGTTGATGGGGGCAAAGAACGTGATGATCAAGACCATGTTGGATCCATCAGTCGTTGTAGGTCTTGTGAAAGAGAAGCCTATAGTGCCTTTTCAAATTAAGGACTTCAAAATGTATGAAGAAGTACGAATAGACCCAATGCAGATTTCTGATTTGTACCAAAATGGCAACAATCCACACTCCATGTACTAAAGCCAGCCCGTGAATTGACATCAATTCTCAATTGGCACCTACCCCAACAGTACTCTTGTGCCTATAAATTCTCACCCTGGGCTGAACGTCTTTTTTATGCATTCACATTTTTTTTTTTAATTTTGGTGGGTGAAAGAGAAACCCAAATTCGGAGATAGGAAAATGGAGCTTGTCCTCAAATGTAAGTTCAAATTGTCTAATAATAAATTAGTTATTGTACTTTGACATGCTTGAAAAAAAAGGGTTTGCAAGTTTTGTGGGAATGCAATTCAAATATGTATCTGAATTTGTTCTTGTTTTTACTTGTGCTTTTTCTCCAGAGTAGTTTTGCAGAAATGGTTTCTTTTATTTTCTTGCTAAATTCTGCATATTATTCTATTTATATTGAATTGGGCTATTAGAAAAATGTAGCCTAATCTCATCACCATGAACAAAGGTCACAGAGAATCTGATTTCCATATTCAATGGTGTATAAACAGAGATTGAAAAAGAGAATGACTACTCTGCCAATTAATCTTGACCAGTAAATCAGTGACGCTTTGTCTCTGGCCGGAGTTGTCAAATGTGGAACCACTGATTTTGTTTTGATGATCGGATGCTGTCTCCGGTTGGGCTTTGTGTCTCTGCTCGACTGTAAAAGCCAACGTTAATGGCGTTGCTCCCCCAAGAACTCTGCCTCTGGCATTAGGCACGTCGTCTTCCGAAGAGAAAGTCTGAACAGGGTATTCATGGGCGTTGACTTGGGTGAGCGCAGACAAGAACCTTTGGGTCATAAGGTTTGGAGTTCCATAGCTATGCCCCTTTGTTCCAGTAACAAGAGTGTACTTTTCAGGTTAATGGAGTAAGCAAAGAGAGGTTTCTTTTATGTGAATACAGATAATACATTATAGGTAAACCAATAAGAATATAAAAGGGGTAATTTCTCTCCGACAACGACTGAACACATCGGTATTTTTCTCTGGTAACGATTTCCAAGATGAACTGAAGGGATGAGAGATCCATCATATGGATGGCCGAACCCTACAGGTAGGTTGGGCGAAATTTCAAAAATTTCTCTCTCCCATGTGGGAATCACATTCCTTATTTAGAAAACTACATTTTCAAAGATCAATCTTGAACCCAAACTGAACAAGATCTGAAACCAAAAGGTAGGAGAGGGATATACCTGATACAGAGTATTAATAACCCCCAATGATGGTGTTCATGCCCAAGGAGAATACCAAAGACTGCTCCCACTGAAAATAACACAGCGTAAGGTAGAGCAAAATTAGCAGGATGATTCTTCAGCAAGAACTCGAGGGAGGGCAGGTAAGCACGACTTCTGATTATCTTTTCTCCTAAAAGATAATATCAAGAACTCTTCTTGATTGCTCTTACAGATGAAGATCGAACTAGCAAATTTCTTTCTTGTGATTTGCAAACTAGAATATCTCAATTCTTTTCTGTGTGTTTTTGGTTCGCCCCCTGTTGCTCTATTTATAGCCTTTAAAGAGAAGTTCTCCTAATCCCATTAGGAGTTTTCTAATCCAAATATTGTATTTGGATCTATACTCTCTTTAAGAGATAATGATAATCCCTTATCTTATCTGTAGATAAAGATCAACCCTCATAATCTAATTAGGAGTTTCCATATCTAAATCTCTATTTAGATCTAGACTCTCTGAGTGGATAGTGACAATCCCTTATCCTATCTACTGATCTAAATCCCAGAACCACCCCTCTTTAATTAATCTAATTAAGCCAGTTCGAATTGGGCTTTAGGCCCATTAAGTCTATGTGCTCACTTATCCTCCAAACTACTGCCTAGTTGGATATCCTTGTATTGCGTGGGACCCAAACATTGATCTACACATCAGCCACATGAGTTCAATCCAGTCTCTATTACAAGGCCTGGCCGAATTCACTATAGGAGACAGTGAGCCCCTGAGTCCATCACCATGGGCTCTTAATGGGCCCAACATTTATACTAAATGGTCCCTAGGTCAATCCACCTTATAAAACCCAAGAACTGTGGGCAGATGCAAGATTGGCCCATTAGGTGTTACCCTTAATGGTTTTACACTTAATCTCTTAGCCCATAATGATCAAACACTGTCCGACAAGAGAGGACCTCTCCCTCAGCTGCAAGGTACAGTGTTGCACTTTCTACTCGCATGGATCCCGACAATTAAAACCTTTTGCAAACATTTTGATATATATATATATATATATATATATATATATATATATATATATATATATATATATATATGTGTGTGTGTGTGTGTGTGTGTGTGTGTGTGTGTGTGTGTGTGTCTATATATAAATATTTTTTGCAAAACAAATTTCAATGGTTGAAATTGACTGTTGACAGTTTTGGTTTCCATCAGAGAGAGTGCATCCCTGATCATTCACTTTGTCCGACAAAGGAGTTGATCTTGTCACTATGATCACCCATTCAGATAAATTCTCAAACAATCCCAATATGCCTAAGTTTTGACCCCCTTCTAAGGATCTCACTGATTAGCATTTCAAAGACAACTCAATCTCACACCTAGTGAAGTATCATAATCGATTCTAGGGGTTAGGTGTAACATTCCAGTTTTGCCCATCTATCTCCAAGGTCCGGGGCAACACTAGAATTCTGCTCCAGTTCAGAGTTTCAAGAAAACCCACACTACATGTACCTCAGGTCTCACCCTGACAGCTGAGACAAACCACCCCAACCAACTTAGCGGCATATCAGTGTCAGCCTTGGCAGGATAAACCTCCCCCAGATCTATCCAATGGCTGTGAAGATTCTAAACTAGCACGAGTCTCATATGTGTTCAGTTTAAGAGTATTACACAGAAACACACAATAATAACATGAATTAAATATATACTTTATTCATTTACATTAAATGTCATAATGTACATCATTTTGATTGGAGCTAAGGGCATACACTGTCAAACATTTGGCGGCAAACGCTGCAACTTTGAATAGGATATTTGGTGTTTGTTGTTAACAAAGATTCTTGGTATAAATCAATAAGGGTTTAAAAGGGTAATTGGGTTAACAGTTCAAGACCAAATAGACAGTTTCTGAAAGTTTAGGCATTGCAATGACACATTTTAAAATTCGAGTACTAACTTGATACTACCCCCAAAGTTTAGGGTACTAAAGTAAAATTTTCCCTTACCTAAAACTTACCATGATTTTTTTTATATTTCTCTTAAAATTATCATAGCTTTTCAAAACATCCAGCCCCCGATCATTGAGTTTTATTGTCTTAAACTTACCTTCATTAAGATTTCTGTTAGATGATCTGTTAGTGACCATTAATAAAAGTTGTCCATGTAAGCATTTACCTATTTTAATGACTAAGCTACCCCTAAAATGGTCAATCAACCTTATTAAATATTTTATGACAAAATAACCCCTGAAATAGCCAATCAACCTTATTAAATACATCAAGCCTAGGTCAGGTTTGAAGTATGAGGCCCAAGCTTGACTCTAAAATTTTTGGACCTAGGCCCGTGTAGGGTAATTTTGTCATTTTCTTGATAAATCCAAAAGATGATACATTGGAGAGGGGGTAGCACATCCCCACATATCACAAAAACAAATAAAGGACAGAGACCAAGGTAGTTCAACAAGATTATAGAATACAAACCCGTTCATAGATGTAGAAGCTTCATGGGCCAGGTAGTCAACAACTTGATTTGCCTCCCAAAATACATGTTTGTACTTCAAACCCCTCTCTAATTGCTCCTTCTTCTCTCAACAGTCTTGGATGATGTTCCTTAACTTCCATGGCACATGGCGGGTCAAGGGCTATGTTACAGACAAGATATCACCAGCTTTAATCGCCCTTGATAATAATGGGATGGTCTTTAAAGTTTAGAGCCAAGTTGTGGGCTTCCCAGCAGCCCAAGCTTAAACCAAATTGATGGTTGTATAACCTAGATAATAAGCTTTGAGGTCCAAAACTTCTCCAAGATGAATTCTTGCAATGCAAGCCACTGATCAAAACATTCTCTCAGTACATGAGGCATCAAAATTTATCTTTTATATATTCAGGAGGATTCCATGCAATAAGATTCTAGGACTTTGATGTGTCGACTAAACCCTTTTTAAAACCAATTGAGGGGGATTTGAATCATTGTTGAAGGTCTTCCTATTTCTATTCTTCCATATATGCCATAGAATAAAAACACATTTTTCCTTTAAGTTTTCCTCTCTCAGGTTAACGTTACTACAAAATTTGGACCATCGCTCTGTCAAAGCGGTATCCATATCATTTGATCCATAATAGACGGACTCATAATCTACCATATTTGTCAAGCTATAAAACATTTCTTGAAAATATGATCTAAATCTTCAATCCTCACCACACAAGGTAGATGACCATTGATATCAAAATTCAAACCCTCTATTTCCAAGCAAGTTTTTCAAAGGGAGTCTATTACTTTGGTATTCCAATTAAAACCATTCCACACAAACCTTCAACTACATTTTAAGTTATAAGCAAATTTAATTGTAAATTTGACCTTGGGGTTAAATCTTCAAATTATTTTATCTTATTTGCTATAAAAATATTTAATAAGTTTGAATGGCCATTCAAGGGTTGTTTGGTCATATAAAACAGTTAAATATTTAAATGGACAACTTTTATTAATGGTCACTGATGAAGGGTGATTTTGCCCGATCTCATAAACGAGTGACACGTGTACGTGACTCGACATGAATGACAACTTGACATGAGAAGATTGGCACGTGGACTTGACTCAACGCAGATGACAGCTTGGCAAGTATCAGTTCGCCTCAGAATGAGCTCGGGTACAACAATGTCCCGAGCTGAAGGTACTTCAGGTTGGGTCCATCACAATTCATGAACTAAAACGACCAAGTACATGGTAGCCTAGACTCAAGCGAATGAGCCACCTCGGATACGACTTATCTCGAGTAGAATCACCTTGGCATGCCACCAACAACTCGACACAAGTAGCTCGCCACAAGGTGGCTCGCTATAGGGTTCGTTATCAAGTAGCCCTGAGTCCCGCGAGAAGCTTCCTATCTGACAACCGTACCTGTCAACCCTGAAAGCTACACCCACGTCCTCTTTCTTGCGGCGCAGTGCCTGCCAATTCTAAGGACTGCACTCATTGTTTCTCACCTGGCAGCGCCATGCCTGCCAACCACGGAGGTTGTCTCCTGCCTGGAGGGAGCCCACCTACTCCTCAATTCTGACGAGGATAACTAATCATTCTGAGCTGTTATCTGATAGCAGATCGCCACGGTAGAGATTTGGGAGCAGCCCCTCCAAACCTACTGAACGTTAGTATATAAAGACTTTAACTCCCCCTAGGGGCCAAGGTATTGCATATTCACCACTTTCTAGCTTTCTCATCTTCTTACAAAACTTATTTCCTTCCAACTCGTCGCTGAGTACTAACTTAAGCATCGAAGTGTTCCCGCCGGGTGAGCAACTCCAAGTTCCTTCATCTCTCTTCATGTAGGTATCCCTTGCCCGACGCCAGCTAGAATCTTAGTCACTTTCAACTAGGAATGGCCGGATTGTGCATCATCAATTGGCGTCGTTTGTGGGAATTCGTCTCAAAAAGCTTTCTCTACCAAACCTTCACCAACATTAATGGCGTCTTCTAGCAACGCGGGTAGACAATGGAACTAACACTTTTGGGGAGAATCTTCAAACCCCTGCCATGCGTATCGGTCGGTTTATTGTACCCCTCAGCATCTTCGGAGTCCCCACGCTGGACCTACCCCAGGTCACCAAGGCAGTGAACACCTCGTTCCCTCATGCAGTGAACACCACCTTCATTGAACCCTCCACAATTCCTCCCGCCGTGGGGCAAAACCAGCCGGTTGACCTACTGTAGTGCATGCGGGCCATCCAAGCCCAGATGCAGCAAGTCCAACAACTTCAACACTATCAAGAGCAAGTCATATGGCATTTTTATCAGCAGTAGTTCCCAACGCTACAGCAAAGCCGACAAGTAGCCCAACCACGGTGTCCAATAACGCCGCATAACCAACAATCGCTCAACCACCACCAAAATAACCATCCTCATCAAAGAAAAACCTTCCAAGCCTCATCCCGTAGTAGGAAGGAGCCAGTAGCTCTCACCACCTCGTGTTTACAAGGTGGATCAGAAAGTGCTTGCCCCACCAAGGTCAGTCTGTCACAGCGCGTGCAACCGGAAGCCTCATTGGTAGGTAACCGATTCGAAGTCCTAGCCGCGAACTCTGAACAAGACCCTACAGTCCACAAAAGTCAGTACCAGCCTGATTCGCACCAGGCAAAGACCCGGCCTGATAGTGCCAAAGCAAGCAGCATCGTTGTAGATTCCACCAGGAAGCAGCGAAGGCAGTGTCCCAAGGCTCACCGCACGATAATCCTTGAATAGCTTGTGAAGCCTAGTCGACCCGAGCAACCCAAAGGTAAGACGGAAGTGAGCCCGGGAGTCACGAGGACCACCTCTCTTCTCTCAGTGTCATCTCCCCTCTCTCTTGATCTCCTGGCAGCACCCATGCCAAAAGACTTCAAGGTACCCCCTCTAGACAAGTACGACAGGTCGTTTGACCCGAGCAACCATGTGGACTCCTTCTAGTCCCAGACGCACCTCGCCAGGGTCAGTGAAGCCTACATGTGCGTTGCCTTCTCCACGACTTTCAAAGGAGTGGCGCGCAAGTGGTATAGAAGCCTCCCATCCGAGGTGATCCAAAGCTGGGTGTAGTTCGTACGAGAATTCACCTCGCACTTCGTTACTAGCAAAAAGTGCTCAAGGTCATAGGAAAGCCTTCTGGGCATAGTCCCGAATGAGGGAGAGTCCATTCGAAACTACAACAAGCGCTTCAATGACACATGCCTTTTGGTCCCAAACTAGGACCCCACGGTAAGACTCGCCGCAGCAAAGAGAGGAGTCGCTCACCGGGAGTTCAAGTGCCACATAGCGGTGAACAAGCCCAAGGACATCACTGCTTTCCTCAAGATCGCTGACCAATTCATCGAGACTGAGGAGGAAATGAACCAAAGGGTCGGGGCCCTAACAGAAAAGAGGAGGAGAGATGATGACAAGACGCACCACGGAAGTGGTAAGAGGAAGAAGAGCAAGTCCCTGAGCTGGGAAGACAGCGGGTTGGGGTGGCACCCCCGAGCTCCTCCAAATGAAAGGACGAACTACACCCCCCTCAATGCGAGGCAAGGGGAAATTTTGATGATGACTAAAGATGCTCCGTTTGTAAGGTGGCCACCCCGGATGAAGGGGGACCCCGCAACTAGGAATAAGAATTTGTATTATCATTTCTATAAAGATCACGGTCATAGTACCGAGAGCTGCAAAAGCCTCCGTGATGAGATTGAGGAGCTTATCCGTCACGGATATTTAAAAAACATTGTACAAAAAAGTAATAAAAGCCTCCTGAGTCCAGTAACGGGCAAAATGAGCAGAGACCACCACCCGAAGAAAGGCTTGTCCACAGAGTAATTAACACGATCACTAGCGGATCCATTGTTGCAGGCTGCACCTCGGCATCTGGTAAGACCTCGGTCCGCGAATTGGAGAATGAAGAGCAGAATCCGCCGAAGCGCCCACAACCCGCGGACCCCATATCTTTCACCGATGATGATGCATGAGGAGTTCAATATCCCCATGACGACGTGCTGGTCATCAGGATGAAGATCAGCGACTTTGAAGTCAGACACGTCTTGGTGGATTTAGGAAGCTCGGTCGACATTCTGTTCAGAAAAACCTTCAACAAGCTACAACTCAAGGAAAGCGACCTCCAACCCACTAGTACCCCCTAGTGGGCTTTAGTGGAGAAGAAGTAAGGCCCCTCGGCCAGATCTCGTTGCTTGTGGAAATCAAAACATGGCCCCAGCATTGCAAGGTTTGAGCATGCCTTCCCCATACAATGCCATCATAGGACATCCCATCACCCATGCACTTCACGCGGTGATATCAACCTACTACCTGACGATGAAGTTCCCCATGGACTTCAGGATCAGGGTAGCCCAGGGCGACCGGCTTGAGTCTCGGAAGTGTTACATCGCAGCCCTCAAGAGGAAGGCCAAGCTAGTGGAAAGCGTTGAGCTCGAACGGCCTGTAGAGTATCCTGAAGAGCGAGCTTCACCGGCCGAGGAAACGACTCTCATCCCGACTTGAGGAGATGACCCAACTAGGACGCTTCAGATTGGAGGAGCGGTCAGAGAACCTCTTCGAACTCAACTGGTAAGTTTCCTACTCAAAAATTTAGACGTATTTGCATGGTCCACGGCAGAAATGTCTGGCATAGACTCAAGAATGATAACTCACAAGTAAAACACCGATCCCCTAGTTAGGCTCATTAGACAAAAGAAATAAAACTTCGCCTCAGAATACTGGAAGATAGTCGACGAGGAGGTCGGGAAACTTCTTGCGGTCGACTTCATCAGGGAGGTCAATTACTCGAGCTGGGTGACTAACCCCATTTTGGTAAAGAAGGCCAATGGTAAATGGCGCATGTGTGTCGATTATACCAACCTGAAACGGGCCTGCCCAAAGGACTGTTTTCCGCTCCCCAAGATTGATCGTCTAGTGGACGCGATCTCAGGGCATGAGTTGTTGAGTTTCCTGGATGCATACTCGGGCTACAACCAAATCAGAATGGACCCCGCCAATGAAGAAAAAATGGCTTTCATTACCAAACTAGGCTTGTATTGCTATAAGGTCATGCCCTTCGGATTTTTGAGCCGTTGATCGGCTCAAAGTTGAATGTTATGTAGACGACATGGTCGTCAAAACCCAATTTTCGGATTGTTTAATAAGTGACTTGCAGTGTGTATTTGAAATCCTACGCAAGTATAATATGAAACTAAATCCTAACAAATGTGTCTTTGGTGTCACCTCGGGAAAATTCCTGGGTTACATAGTTAGCCAACGTGGCATCGAAGTTAACCCTAAAAAGATAAAGGCTATCTTGGACATGAAGCCCCCTCGCAAGTTGAAAGAAGTTTAGAGGTTGAATGGCCACATGGCGGCCCTGAGCTACTTCATGTCCAAGTCGGCAGATCATTGCTTACCCTTTTTCAAGGCAATTAAGAAAAGAAAAGACTTTGAATGGACCGAAGAATGCCAATTCGCCTTTGACGAACTGAAGAAGTACCTGACCAGCATTCCGGTTTTAACTCTATCCGAAGAGGGTGATGTTTTAAAGTTGTACCTCTCCGCGAGCGACGGGGTGGTCAGTTCGATATTGATAAATGAAGTAGACCAAGTCCAATGACCCATCTACTACATGAGCAAAGTTTTGTAGGGAGCCGAAACTAGGTACCAGAAATCGAGAAGTTGACGTATGTGTTGATCACGGCAACTCGAAAGCTTCGGTCATACTTTTAAACCCACACGATCATTGTTCTTACCAACCAACCCCTGAGGTAGGTCCTACTTAAGCCTGAGGTATCCAAAAGGTTGACGAAGTGGGCTATAGAACTCAACAAGTATGGCATCAAGTAGAAGCCCCGAACAGTAATCAAGGCCCAAGCCTTTGTCGACTTCGTGGCAGAATGCACCTTTAGCACTACAACCTCCGAATCGATGATCGAGTATGTGGGACGAAGATCCATGGATCCTTTACATAGATGATTCGTCGAACCAACAAGGAAGCGGAGTCAGAGTAATCCTATACGGGCTGGGCGAAGCAAAGCTAGAGTACGCACTCTGGTTCGAGTTCGCAGGATCCAATAACGAGGTGAAGTATGAAGCATTGATAGCTAGGCTCATGCTAGCAAGCGAAGTACAAGTGAAGCACCTCGTCATCTACAGCGACTCGCAGCTCGTGGTTAACCAGGTAACCGATGATTACGAAGCTCACGACCCCACCATGGCCACCTATCTATCCAAGGCTTGGGAAGCTCCACGCAGCTTCCAATCGTACTTCATCAAACAGATTCCAAGATCTAAGAATGTTGAGGCCGATGCATTATCCTGGTTAGCCAGCACAAGTAGAAACTCCATTAGGACCATGTTTATAGAGAACCTGCCTCGACCTAGCATTCTTGGGGAGGGCAGAGCAGGTAGCTCCTCTCGCGCAAGTAGACCCAAGCTGGAATGACCTGCTTGTGATCTACCTATTGCACGGGACCCTCAGAGGCCGAGCTCATTCTCCGCGACACTCGTGAAGGGCTGTGGGGCAGACACTTGGGGGGCAGGGCCCTCGCCTAGAAAGCATTATGGCAAGGATATTATTGGCCCACAATGAAAGAAGATGCACTCGAGCTTGTCAAGAAATGTGATAAATGGCAGAGGCACGCCAACATCCATCATCAACCTGCTGTCGACCTATAGTACCTCAACCGCCCATGGCCCTTCACACAATAGGGAATAGACATTCTTGGACCATTCCCACTAGTGACAGGACAGAAGAGGTTTCTAGTAGTAGCAATGGATTACTTTACCAAATGGGTAGAGGCAGAACCTCTAGCGACAATCACAGCTAGAACGGTGCAAAATTTTTTCTAGAAGAACGTAGTATGCTGCTTTGGACTACCCCGAGTTCTCATCTCCGACAAATGGCAAACGGTTCGAAGATATCAAGTTTCAAGAATGGTGCGCCGAGATGGGGATACAACAGAACTTTACTTCAGTGGCACACCCCCAAGCAAATGGGCAAGCGGAAGTCACAAACAGAGCCATACTCCGCAGACTGAAAGGCCGCTTGGCCCGAGTTAAAGGACTATGTGTAGACGAGCTGTCTAGCGTACTATGGGCCTATCAAATTACCATCAAAACCGCCACAGGTGAAACCTCCTTTAACCTTACCTATGGCACGGAGGCAGCGATCCCAGCTGAAATTGAGGTACCTACGCTGTGCTTGGAAACATATGACAGAGAAGCGAACGACGACAAGTTCCGTACCAACCTCGACTTGATAGAAGAGGTACAGGACCTCGCGTACATCCGGACCGTAGCTTACCATCAAAGAGTAGCTCAGTAGTATAACAACCGGGTTAGGAAGTGACACTTCCGTGTCTGCAACCTAGTCCTTCGGAAAATAATAGTGCCTGAGCCTGGCGTAGGTAAGCTTGGACTGAATTGGGAAGGTCCCTACCGAGTAAAACGAGTGCTCTAGGAAGGTACATACGAGCTCGAAACATCGGAAGGGCAGCAAGTACCTCGGGCTTGGAATATCAATAATCTAAGACAATACTACCTATGCCCGACGGACTGAGAATCACTACCATAAATCCTAGGAGTGGATGAGCTGCTCCCAAAGTCCAAGGATTGACGAGCTTGTCAACATACAAGTCCCAGTCACCTCGGCATGGGCACCCAAGTTCCAGTTACCTCTTCAACATGGGCACCTAAGTCCCAGTTGCCTCTTCGACATGGGCACCTAAGTCCCAGTCACCTCTTCAGCATGGGCACCTAAGTCCTTGTCACCTCTTCGGCATGGGCACCTAAGCCGCGGTCGCCTCTACAGCATGGGCAAAACTTAGGAATGGACCCCAAGTCACTCACAGAAAGCCTAAGGGCCAAGGTGCCAAACTAATAAAGACCTCGACACCATATAAACCCTAGTCTCCCCTACCGCACGAGCAAAGATGAGTGGACTCCGAGTCGCTCCCCGAGCCAAGGGCTACAACATCGAACTAATGGATACCCCAATACATAAGACCTTGCTTCCTCGCTAATAGAATCGAAAGTGTAGACAGCTCGGGCATAAACCCTACGATATCTACACCACCTCAACAACGATCGTAGTCCGGATCCGATGAGGGACCAGCACTCAAATAAATGGCTTGTATGCGGATAGTTCGAGGTAAGAAACTTGAAGAAATTTCACTAAGGTTACCCTTACTCGTTACCAAACTTGGTAGCCTAATAATTCAAGTTAACCCGGGTGATTCGGGACAGCGATCCCCACTCCGGTTACCCTCAATTGTTGCCAGCTCGGTAGCTTGACAGCTCGGGTAACCTATACTTGTGCCAGATCAAAAAAAAAATGATCACTATGAGCAAAAACAACTTTTCATTAAAAGATCTTCTTTTACCAGAAAACCGGGCTCAACAGCCCGGGACAGTATATACATAGTTCAGAAAGAGAAAGAAATCAAGGAGCCATCATTCAGAAGGGTCCACCGCCTCCACCATTGTATCGCCATCCTCCCCTGAAGAGTCAGGATATGCATCTGCAGCCTTGGCCACCTCGGGGTCCAAGCCCGTCATCGTGATCCCACCAAGGTCAAGGTCGGGGAACTTCTGACAAACCAAATAATGACACAGCTTGAACCCAGTGCGGTAGGAGTATGATCTGTATTCAACCTGTAGGGCCTCAAATTCCGCAGACCCCTTAAAGCTCTCAATGGCCTTGGCTCTCTCCTATAGGATAGATGCCTCGAGGTCCAAGATCTCCCGCTCGAAACGCACCTTCTCCTCGTTCAACGAGGAAATCTACCCCTCCTGGGTCAAGATGTGCTCCTTCTGGGCCTCAACCCACTTCTTAGCCTTGAGTGCCTCGCCCCGAGCCTGATTCTGGTCACGATGGAGCTTTTGCACCTACGTCCTGGCGTCGATGGCTTCCTTCATACGGATCGCCGCTTGGCAAGACAATGCACGACCAACAGAGTTAGCCTACCAACAAGAAAGCCAAGATCATCAAAAAAAAAAAGAAAAAAAAGAAAGAGAGGCAGAAGGCTCACCACCATACAATGGGTGGCGACTAGTCCCAAAAGAGTGCCCGGAGACAGCTCGACCCACTTTGAGACTTCATCTTCAAAGACAGCGTCCCGAATCTTGTGCATAGCTTTGATATGATCAATAATGCTATCCTTCACAGCTGGAAGATAGTCTTCCAGTCCATCCACAGGTATGGACGAACTCCCTCACACTGGACCTCAGCTGAAGTTGTCTTAGGAGCAGTAGGATGGGCCTCCTCTCGAGATGTAGACGGAGACGACTCCACAATTAAGACCTCGGGTGAATGATCGACCTCCGAATGTGGTCTCTTTGCGGCCTTCTTTCTCCCCTTCTGGAAGCTCCTCAAAAGACTGTCAGCATTGACCAAAACAATGGCTGCAAAAATAAAAGGTAAGATTAGTCACAAACTAACCAAGATCCTAAGAAAGTAAAAGCCCAAGACGACCTACCAGGACTTAAGCCGGCCTACGCGAGCTTATCTTCAGTAAGGTAGTCTGAGCAAAGGAAGCCGAGCTCCACCCAAGACTTAAGTGTCTCTCTCGTCTTCAAGCCTAGCCTAACACCGGGAACTTGGACTGTCGGCCTCCATTGGGTCAGGAAGGGCCACCCCTCGGGGTTACAAACTATGAAGTAACCTCATTTCCAGGCCAGGATCTTGTTAGGGAGTGCGTGCAATAGCTCGTACCTCGGACGAGGGGACAGGTAGTAGGTTCTCCTATGCTCGAGGAGGACGCAAGAGGAGTTTTTCTTGATGGACAGAATATTGGAAAAGGTATCGAGGTCAAGGGGAGGACAATACTCGTAAAAGAGCGATATGGTCTCTACCACATTACGAATAAAGTTCGGGTGTAACTGATCTATGGTAATGTTAAAGGACTTTAAGACCTCGGTAATCAAAGGGTGCAACAGAAGGTGAAGACCAGCCACGAGCTGCTCTTCAAAAATCACGATCTCGTTGTGGTCGTGTTCCTAGGGGATGTCACCGAAAGGAAGGCTATAGGAGAACTCTCTCGAAAGATAGTACTGGTGAACTTGGTACTGAAGTTGGTCCAAGGTCATGGTCGAAGGACCGAAGTTGTCTGGCACCCGACCTTGGCGGGAAGTGGATGCCTGACCACCTGAGGCCTCTCGGGCCTCCCAAGGTGCATGTGCTTCGAAGGGCCACGAGCTGCCTCCGAACCCATAGTAGCCCCATCCCGGCTACCAACCCGGGCTGAGGCACCCACCTCGGCCTCATCAAGAAGGCCATAAGAACTAGAAGACGGCATGGAGACAAAACTAAAAAAAGAAGCGAAGGAAGACTCACCGAGATTAAACAACCTGATTAGGAAGAAATGACGAACTAAAAAAACTCGAGTTGAAGAAGCAAGTGTGACCTCAAGACGAGAACTGATAAACTTGTGGCAAAGGAAAATGGGTTTTGGATGTCACTATTTATAGCCACTATGCTAGGAAAGTAACAGTCAAGATTGAAGTGATTCGATGGCTCCTAAGAAAACCAGATGCACGACCCTCAAGACCGAAATCAATTTAGCGCATTTTTTTTGCGTCTGTGGAGTCTATAAGATTGCTTGACGTCCATGCGTGAATCACACATGACCCATCCCACGTCGGCCTAAACTCCGAGCCAAATCCACTTATCACATCAGGAACTCCCCGCACCAGGTCAGGACCCCTAGCTCGGGGAGTAGGGGCAATTGATGAAGGGTGATTTGGCCCAACCTAGTAAACGGGCGGCACGTGTATGTGACTTGACATGAATGACACCTCGACATGAGCAGATCAGCATGTGGACGTGACTCAACGCAGATGACAACTTAGCAAGTATCAGTTCACCTCAGAATGAGCTCGGGTACAACAATGTCCTGAGTTGAAAGTACTTCGGGTTGGGTCCATCGCAATTCGTGAACTAAAACGACCAAGTACACGATAGCCTAGTAGAATCACCTCGGCATGCCACCAGCAGCTCGACACAAGTAGCTCGCCACAAGGTGGCTCGCTACAGGGTTCGTTATCAAGTATCCCCGAGTCCTATGAGAAGCTTCCTATTTGACAACCGTACTTGTCAACCCTGAAAGTTGCACCCACGTCTTCTGTCTGGCGGCGTAGTGCCTGCCAATTTTGAGGATTGCACTCATTAAGCAATAACTTAAAAAACAACAATTATAAATAGCAAGTTGGACGCAACACCATCCTATACTTTTCTATCCTGATTATCTCCCCTGTCCTCTACCGTTTTTTGTTAAAAACTCAAAAGTTCCATCTGATCAGACAACGCCATTGACGCTGTTCCTGAAAAATTTCAGTGAAAATGAGAAGTTGTCAGCAGAAGTTACGGTTCCAAATCACCATCCCATACCATATAAAGGTTTCATTTATGATTGGTATGGGGCGTTATTGTTGGTTTCACAGAATCCGCCCTGACTGAATTAATGGCTGTGGCCTGTGCGTGCGACCAATAATAACCACCCACGCTATTCATAAATGTGAAGTGAGAGTTTGAGTTGTTCTAGGCGGCTTATGACTGGCATGGCATGGGCCATGGGGCGTATCGAATTCTCAGCCAACCCACCCTCCATTTCTTGCAGTTATGCTCGAGTTATCTACTTCTCTCTTCTCTGGATGGGTCTTATTTATTAGATGTTGATGGTGTTACTTTCAGCTACGCTTTGATCGTGTCCATTGATACCAATGATGTTACCTGTAGTTTATCTTAGGTTCTTTTCTTTTCTTTAATTTGTTTTAGATATGCAATCCTCACAGGTCACAGCTTATATAATATCAAAGAAAAAGCTTACGTAAATAAACTTAGGGTTTGTTTGTTTTGCTAAGAAATGAATGAAAATTTTGAAATGTTCCAATATTATTCTTTTTTCTTATGCTACAGTTGTTCCAATATTATTTTCCGTTTTTTGTTTCTCTTTATAAGATGTAGAATAACCATTAAGCCCACTTTGTTGGACGTACAATTTTCATTTGTATTGCTGTAAAATGTATGGAAATTCAAATAGGCAATGCAATTTTGGTTTATTTTTGCTTCATAATTCATTATTTTATTTATTTTTTAAAGTCAAATAAAAAGAAAAATAAAACTTAAAATAAGGAAGGAAATTGATGTAATCCCAGTAAGGTCAACGATGCCAGATTGCCATGGCTCGCTTTGAACACAGATTCGTAACAAGGGAAACTTAAAATATGACAATCCAATATCTGCCATTAACTAGCTGTTAATCAGTCATTAAGTGACATTTTAGAAAGACACAAATGCCCTTCGAGTGTCATCTAGTTTTTTTTATCAATCATCTAAACATTGACAAAAAACTGATAGTCCCAAATGCTTGCTTCTTCTATTCAAAAAAGTTGGGGTCACCAGAATGCCCATTCAAACATAACCCCAACTTTCTTGAATGAAAGAAACAAGGATTTGGGGCTGCTAATTTTTTGTCAATGTTTAGATGGTTGATAAAGAAAATTAAACGACACTTGAAGGGCATTTATGTTCTTTTCAAATGTCACTTAATGACAAGTTAACTTTTGATTAATGACAAGTACCAGATTGTCACATTTTGAAAAATTGGATACTAAATTGTCATATTTTAAAGTTTGGGGACTAAAGTGACACTAGACACAAAGTACATGGTACTAATCGAGAATTTTCCCTATTGATTATCCACACTAATCCACTTGAGACGCCGAGAAGAACTCTCTTTTCGACCCCTTTTCTTCAAGTCTCTCCAATTGTAGAACTGAAAGTTTTGGTGATTTCGGGGATGATGATTACTCAGAATATTCAAGAAAGCAGAAAGGAATATGCAGCTGTGGCGGTGATTTAATTTGAATGAAAAAGAAACAGGTCCCTCTTTCGTATGAGAGATAGAGAATCACCACCGTTGGTTCAGTGGTGACAAAGGGACAAAGGTCCCAGAATATTCGAGAAAGCATAAAGGAATACGTAGCTGCGGTGGTGATTTAGTTTGAACGAGAAAAAACAGGTCCCGCTCCCGAATGAGAGAATCACCACCGTTGGAGTGGTGGCAGAGGGACACATGTCCCGCTCCCAGTTCTGCTTCCAACCTCTGTGCCTAAGTAATCTATGAAAAAGGTATTTTAGAGATTTTTGATAAATGTATCAATCACTTGATGTCACATGTGAACAGTTTATGATAGAAAATTAATGGTAGAAAAAAGATATTTTAGAGATTTTTGATAAATGTATCAATCATGTGATGTCACATGTGAACGTTTATGATAAAGAATTAATGGTATGAAAGGTTTTAGACAATTATCAAAAACAATAGGACATTTTAAGACAATATGTAAACAGTAAACAGTAAGAGTGAGCTAGTCAGTTAGTTAAACCATTAGGTTAATTTAAGAAATTTGCCCTAATCTATTACCAATCTAGCTTTCTGGCTGACCAAGTGATTTATACCCTTTTTTCCCAAAAGAATTTCTTTTTAGTCAAATTAAAAGAAAACCAAATTAGATATAAGGTTCAAATAGCAACCATTTTCTTCCATGCTTATGAGCTATTGTAGAAAAGCTTGTGATTGTGGTTGAGGTAGACGGTAGACCAAGAATGGGATGCAGAAAATGGAGGGAGAGAATATGCATAAAACCTCCCCTATAGTTACATTTTAACAAATACCTCCCCTGAACTTTTCAAAAACTCGACAAAAACCTCCCTTTCGTCACTGTCCCAAACAAAAAACGTTAGATTGATGCACCAGTTTTTTCCAAATACCCATTCTACTCTTTTATAAATTATTTTACATACAAAATTACTGAAATAATCCCATTTTAACTCAACAAAAAAACCATATTTCAGTAATTTTGTATGTAAAATTATTGAAATGATCGTTAAAAGAGGTTTTTGTTGAGTGAAAATGGGGTTATTTCATTATTTTTGTTTGTAGAATAATTTATAGAAGGGTAGAATGGGTATTTAGAAAAAGATGGTGCATCAATCTAATGTTTTCCATCTGGAACAATGACGGAAGGGAGGTTTTTGTCGAGTTTCTGAAAAGTTCAGGGGAGGTATTTGTTAAAATGAAACTATAGGGAAAGTTTTATGATTGTCAGAAACTTCAAGGGAGGTTTTCGTATTTTACCCTTTCTTTTTGGTTTTTAGTTAATATAAGTCAGGACCCATGCATCGCGCGGGTTTTGTTAAAGAGAAGCTGAAATAAAAGTAGCCATATAAAATTCTCAATTGGGTCAAAGTTGTCCAAGTCTCGGAATGTCAATGGGTTGGGTTTGAGATAGAGAGTAGGGACTATACACCCCATCCTTGAACCTAGTTTCTAAGCATCTGTTTGGCATCGTTGTCATTTCCTGGAGCAACAACGCCACATCAGCGCCATGTAGGAAAAAACGGTGCTCCAAGAAACAACCATTTGTTTGGAACTGTTTTTCCATAGAAAATGGTGCTCCAAGCCACGCCTTGGAAATCAGGAAGGCATGGCTTGAAGTAATGCCAAATTTGGCGTTTCTTGGAGTTGTAGCTTATTATTGCCAACAGGCAGTAATGTGGCACGGGATAATGGGTAGAAGTACAGAAAACATTTCCTGGAGCATTGGTACCAAATAGAAAAAGTTGTTGTTACTCCAAGAAACATCCTACCTAGCAGCAACGGTTCCAAACAAAAAAAAGGCATTGTTTTCTGAGAAAATGGAGATGGGTTTTCCATTGAGGACCTGAGTTCCCGAATTCTTTTTATTTTTAATTAAAAGTTTGTTGAACACTTAACTAACATCTATTTGAGTTAAAATGAGTAGAAATCTATTTAAGAACATATATGCAAATTATATTTTAAAATATTTAAAATAAGCATATATATTTTCAAAGTTCAAAATGTAAATAATATTTTAATAATATTTAGGGGATGTTTGGAACCGTGGCCATTTTTCAAAAAAGCGGTGCCACGTCGGATCCACATAAGCGATTCAACAAACACCCATGTATCTCATTGTTTGGCTTAGCCGATTATTAAAAAATTGAGCATGCCTCGATAATCAAGACCCCACCGGTGCATGAAACGCCAAATTATCGGTGAACCGTTTCCCCCAATGGTTGACTGATGTGTATCCTATGTGGTGCTTACCTGTCAGCACATACATAAAAAACGGTGATGAAAATCACCTTACCAAACAACATAGTGTTGCTCACTGCCTACATGGCAGAAGCATTTTTTTGTTAAAAACGGGTCTTGAAAGCATGAACATTTTTTCTTGAAAATCGGTCCCAAAAAACGCCCACACTTCCAAACACCATGTTAATATGTTACAATCAAGGTCGGGTCAGGTCAGTGATTTCACTCCCCATCCCTATCCTTATCTTTGATAGGGTATATGAATTAATCCCCGTCCCCACAAAGCAGTCCCCATACCCGACCCAATCAAGTTGAGGAGATCGAATATCCAATAATGGGGATGGGGAAAATTTCCATCCCTATCCAAGTCCAAGCATTATTTTGTAGGTTAAGTCTGTCTGATCCATTTTTTATTCATTTATGTAGTATTTTAAGTTAATTAAAATCAATTGAAGTTAACTATAATTAATTAATATTACATTACTTATTAATATGATTTAATAATCTATTTAGTTAAGAATAGATTATTACGTTATGATTAAATCCATGGACATTTCTATTATTTTATGATAATTTTTTGTAATTATTAGTAATTTATGATAATTTGGAGTAATTTATGATATTTTTGGTAATTTATCGTACTACCACTATTAACATAAACATAATGGTAATTTTTGGTAATTTTGTGGTAATAGAGGCAAATGTCCAGAAATCATAAACATATTTTCTAGTAATTTTGTGCAAATAGTGGTAATTTCCGGACATTTCTACTATTTTATGTTTTTTGGCAATTACTGGTCATTTATGTTAATCTGTGCTAAATGATGTAACTTATTTTGGTTATATTCATTGATAAATTCAGGTAATTCCTACTAATTTATTTTAATTTGTTGGTGTTTATTGGTAATTTTGTGCTAATTTCTAGTAATTTTTGGGCATCTCTAATATTTTATGATAACTTGTGGTAATTTATCACGACTTTTGTTTATTTATTATATGGAAATTACTGATAATGTTATGCTAATATCTACTAATTTATGATAATCTATTAACTCCACTAATAAATTCTTTAATTTATTTTTATGGAAATATTGGTAAATATTTTTTTTTATTATTTTGTTTGGTAGTTTTTAGTAAATTATACTAATTTATGATATTTTCTAGTAACTATGTGATAATTTGTAGTAATTTGTCATGATTTTTTGCTAATTTATTAGTTTCACTAATTACTGATAATTATGTGCTAATTTCTACTAATTATTGGTAATTTATGGTAAATTGTGGTAATTTACGATGATTTTTGGTAATTTACCATGTTTTATGTTATTACCACTATTAACATAAACATAGTGGTAAAATTTGGTAATTTTGTTCTTATAGTGGTAAGTGTATATTTTTCTAGAACGTTTTTGCTAATAGTGGTAATTTATGGACATTTCTACTATTTTATGTTTTTCCCGGTGATTATTGGTAATTTATGTTAATTTGTGCTAAATGATTGTAATTTATTTTGGTTATATTCTTTGATAGATTCAGGTAATTTCTACTAATTTATTGGTAATTTTGTGCTAATTTGTGGTAAGTTTTGGACATTTCTAATATTTTGTGATAATTTTTGGTAATTTATCATGATTTCTGATTATTTATTGTATGGAAATTATTGATAATTTTATGCTAATTTCCACTAATTTATGGTATTATATTAACTTCACTAATAGATTCTTTAATTTATACAGATTATTATTATTTTTATTGTTGTTGTTGTTGTTGGTAAATAATATTTATTATTTTCTTCTATAGATTTTAGTAAATTATACCAATTTATGATAATTTTGTGATAATTTGTGGTTAGACCTGTTCATGGGTCGGGCCAGGCTTTGTTTTTGTATTAACAGAAAATACTGAGGCCCGAGCCCAAGCCCAGCCTGACCATCCAGCGTAGGTCTTGAGCCTGAGCCCGACCCTTGTATAAACCTAAAGCCCAGGCCTAAGCCCGAGCCCAACTAGAAATCTAGAAAAATATTCTTTTATTATTCAATAAAAACTATTTTATTTATATTAAAAGACCTCAAAACCTAAACACTAGTGAAAGATTTCATTATTACTTGAAAAGAAGAAAAGAATAATAAAGAAAAAATATTATATATATTATATAAAATATATTGTTATTATATAATACATTATCAAGTTTGGCTTGGACTCGAGCTAGGCTTTTTTGAGAAAGCCCAAGCCTGGCCTGAAAAAAGGTTGGGCCCAATGTTTTAGGCCTGAGCCTAAAACCGTGAGCCCAAAATCCTAACCAAGCCTAACTTACATCGGGTTTGGTTGGGCTAGCCTATCGGGCTACCTAGCCCATGAATAAGTCTATTTGTGGTAATTTATCATGATTTTTGGGATGTGTTTTATGATGAGTTTTGGTAATTTATAGTATTTTGTGGAAATAATGATATTTTATGATAATTTTGGTAGTTACTAGTAATTTTAACAAAGTAATAAACAGTAATATATAGATAAATTAACAATAATAATAATTATTATTTTCTGATGATTTTGAGAAATTATTACCAATAATTAAATTGTTATGACAATTAAAACTAATATTCAATAACTATTAATTGTTAACTTATTTCTACAATATTATTAATTAATAATATTACTTAATAATTATTTAGATAATTATTAATAAACTAACAGAAATATTCATATAAATTAATAATATGATTTAATAATTATTTAACAATTAATTATAAATAATTAATTTAATGGTAATAACAATAATTTGTAAGAGTAATAACAATAATTTCTTAATAGTAATATTTTTAGTAATTAATAATTATTATAGCATTCCAATTTTTACTATAATGTTCAAATTATCCAAATAAATTATTAATTACTTAAACAATAATATTCAAATAAATTATTAAATAATTATTAATTAATAGTAATTATTAATCGTTTAATGAATTTAATAGTTATTATTATTTGGCACTAATTATTCATTTTTAATTTTGTAACAATAACAACATTATTTTGTTAACATTTTATTAATTATAATTATTATAACAATTAATAATTATTAATAACTGTAACTATTAACAATTTAATAATTGTTATAAAAATTATTGAAGTAAATTAAATATTAAACCGGCTGGTGTAACCGAATGGACTGAATCGGTTCGTGTAATAGCAGTTGGTCTAACCACGCTTAAAAGTAAAAGGTTTTGAGGGTCGGACCTGGATCGGATATCTATAATCTGATCCATTAACCCCATCTTCTTAACCCGACACACGCTACAGTGTCATTTGACGGAATGACCCAACAACGAGTCTAGGGTGAGGAACTTAGGCATTTTTTTATCCCAATCCATGTCGAAGACTTCGCTTGCGATTATAAGACTCTCTTCTGTTGTATATTTAGGTATGTGATTCAAAAGTTTAAAGGGTTAGTCTTATCATTTTCACTTATTGTCTTTTGTTTTTATTTGCACACACCCACAAGTGTCACATGCTCACATAAGCCTTTTGATTTTTGCCAAATCTCAAATTTTTGTTACCCTCCACTCTTGAGCCTAACTTTTTATCTCTTAGTTTGATTGAATTCCACATTGGAAAATTATAAGGAAAGTATTGAACTTATTACTAGGAGATGGCATTTCCCTTATGGGGACCCAAATGGGGTGCATATACATATGGTCTCTCATGGTTTGGTGGATGGTTAAAGATTTCCTTTCACATGTGCACGCCGAGCCGGGCTGGCCCTAAGAGTGCATGTGGGTGTGGGTTACCCATCTACTTTTTTATCATTGTAATTTTTGAATTTGAATAATTGTAATTTTTCATTTTAAATTTGTTTTATTTTCAAATTCAAACAAGTGACTGTTATTGAGCCTTAAGGCCATTAAATCCTGGAGGAGAACACCGGACACAAAGTTTACTCTCTGTTAGACATTCATGGCATTGCCTATGTACTTGATGACTCTCCATTAGAGGACCTATATGAACCTACAAAATCTGTATTAATTTAAACCTGGACCTTCATTGATAAGATTTGTTTTTATTGATAAGATTTGTTGGCATGCACTACTGAGGATGTTGGGGACAAAAAATGTCATTAACAATTTCCTATCCTTTACCATGACTGAGGAGAGAAGTCTATCTCATAAAAAATTCATGACTACCATATGATTATAAGTGACCTTCAAAATGAAGGAATCACACTCAAAGAACAATTAATTACTAGGACTCTCATTGAGAAGCTTCTTGTATCTTGGAAGCACTACAAAAATAATCTAAAATAGAAGCAGAAGGAAATGGCACTACAAGAGTTGGTAGTTCACATCAAAATTGAAGAAAAGAGCAGAGAAAAGGAATAGGTTGATGCACTTAGTGAGATGTCCTTGAAGGTAAACTTGATTGAAGACAAAGCAAGTAAAAAGCATGAAAGGAATGAAGGGAAAAATGGAAGATAGCATCACCAAAACAAAAAATTCAAGAAAATCTTCAACCCCAACTTCAAGAAGAAAGGTGCTTGTGACAAATGCAGAAAACAGGGACATTGGAATTTAATAAGAAAAACTCAAGCAATAGCAACAACAACAAAAATTCAGTCAATTTGACCAAATCAAATGTCATTGTTGTAGTTGTTGTTTTTGAGGCTAATATGGTAGAGGATTCTAAAGAATGGATCTTGGATACTTGAGCCATAAGACACATTTGCAGCAATAGAAGCTATTTCCAATCCTATACTTACATTAGGGAAGGTGAGCAAGTGTTCTTGGGCGATTCTATGCCTGCTCCCATTATTGGCAAATGAAAGGTTCTCTTAAAACTAACTTCTGGGAGAATTCTATCCATTTCTAATGTCATTCATGTTCCCAACTTCTATAAAAATCTGATTTCAGCCTCCTTACTCAACAAAGTAGGGATAAAACTCTCATTTGAGTCCGATAAACTTATACTCAATGGAAATTGGGGGTTTGTCAGGAAGGGTTATTGAAGTAATGGTTTATTTGTTCTGAATATACTTGAAATTATGAATGAAAATGATTTTACTTTTGTTTATATTGTTGACTCTATTGACATTTGGCATGGAAGGATTATTGCAGTATTTGCAGTAATGATTTTACTTTTGTTGACTCTGTTGACATTGGCAAATGTCATATATGTATAGAATCAACATTCACTAAGAAAACTCACAAACTAGCACAAAGAGAAAATGAATTAATTGGATTGATACATAGTGATTTAGGAGATATGAAAAGTGTTTGGCTTAGGGATGAGCTGGCCCCAGGCGCCACATGGTGCCTCTACGGCCATCCTATCTCTTCGGCTACGTTGGCACCACATAAGATGGATAAGCGCGACCAAGAAGAAGAGCCCCGCATGGATAAGGAGGACAACTTCATCGGGGATTAAGACTTATCTCGAAGACCTCGGCGAACAACCTCATCCCAACAACCTTGAAAGCCTCATCCGAGTAGGACACGAATCTTCAATTATAAATAGGTAACCCTTCCTCAAGGTAAAGAACTTTTGACCCTTCAGCCTTCATACTGTTACTCCGCTTCTGCTCGGACCAGCACATTTCCCTTAACTGCTCAGTCCAGCCACCCATCTTCCATAATGGACTTGAGCATTAGAGTGCCTACCCAGGGAACAACTCCTCAGACATCTGATCACTTTATTGTTTCAGATCTTGTTGTGCGGGTTTTCCCTTCCACCTTGGCTTCACGAGTTGGTAGGATTATCTAACTGCAATCTTGGTTTGAGACGCCTCAGATCAGACAACATCAAAAAGCACTATGTCTAAAGGATGGAAATCATATTACATAATCTTTGTTGATGATTTTTCTAGATTTACCAAAATATATCTTCTTGGAAATAAAGATGAAGTAGAAGAAATATTCTACAAGTACAAAAATGAAGTTGAATTGAAATTAGGAAAGAAATTAAAAGAATCAGAACTGAACGGGAAGGAGAATATGATTCTTTATCCCTCAAGAAATTTTGTGAAAATACAGGAATAATATATCAAAACACCGCTCCCTATTTCTCTTGAATCAAATGGAGTTGCAGAAAGAAAAAACAAAACTTTTAATGAAATGATGAATTGTCTGCTAATAAGTTATGGTCTGCCTCAAAATATGTGGGGGAAAGCCATAATAACTCTGCAAAGCAGAATTCCACATAAGAAAATAGGAAAAACACCCTTTGAACTTTGGAAGGGTTATAAACCAAATTTGAAATTCCTAAAAGTGTGGGGGTGCCTAGCAAAGGTTGGAATCCATGAACCTAAAAAGAGGAAAATTGGACCAAGAATAGTAAATTGTGTTTTTATTGGATATGCACAAAATAGTGCTAAAGCAATATTATAGAGCTTGATACTATCTTAGAGTCTTAAGATGCAAAATTCTTTGAAACCATCTTTCCCCGTAAAAAGGATGAAACCCAATGAGGGATAATTTGGTCCTCCAAATAACATCAGAACACGTAGCATTTCTAAACAGTTGGATGACATCTCAACACCGAGTAAGCAAATCACCTTGGCAGAGCGATTAGCAGCACCTCGTCTAGGGCTGACTTGTAGTACCTCGGCCTTACCGGTTTAAGGGACCTCAATGTGAGGACCAACTTGCAAGACATGCTCACTAACCTATTCCTTAACCCGGTTAATGAGACCGACTTCTCCTGGGTAACAATGCTCAACCATTAAGCTCACCTACCCGCATTGTCTACATTAGAGTTGATCGAACGAACCTTATCCCTCTATGTGGATCGCGTAACTGATTGAGAGATCCTCTCTAAACTTAGCAGGAACGGTTCCTCGAGAATCTCGAACCTGTTACAAGGAGCCTTTGGTTCCTTACACCTATATAAAGGCATTGCTTCCCCGTGAAAAGGTACACGCGATTAAGCTCTCGCATACTCTGGTTATCTAGAATTCTAGTTCTCTCTAAAACCTCCAGTTTGCTTACTTAAGCATCGGAGTGCCCACCCCAGGTAAAGCAACCCGAGAACTCTAACACTATCTCTCTACAGATTGCCCCGTCGAACTATCTAGTTCAGCATCCAAGTCACCTTACAGCAAAGGATTATCTAATCCGACATCCAATTCACCTACTAGAAGGGAGCTGCCAAATTGCACCCCATCAAAACCAATACAAAAAATAGAATTGGCAGACTAACTGAAAATCCTAACACCCATAACACCCAAGTACCTGATAATAATTCTGAATCAATACTTGATCTTAGAAGAAGCAAAAGAGAAAGAAAAGAAACTAAATTGGGTGATGATATGTTCACACACTTGGTTGATGAAGATCCTAAAACCTATAAGGAAGCTTTAAATTCTTCTAATGCAGCTTTTTGGAAAGATGCAATTAATAGCGAATTAGAATCTATATTATCTAATCATACTTGGGAATTAGTAGATCTACCAAAAATGAGCTAAACCAATTGGATGCAAATGCATCTTCAAGAAAAAGCTTAAGACTAATGGAACCATTGGTAAAATCAAAGAGAGGTTGGTTGCTAAAGGATACAAACAAAGAGAAGGTGAAGACTATTTTGATACTTTTTCGCCTATAACAAGAATTTCCACTATTAGAATACTTCTAACCATAGCTTCTTGTCAGCACCCAATTTTTGCCCGATCCTTTCACCATACCTCTTTGTACCCTACTCTTAGACCTCAAAACTTGAAATCACAACTAGATCAAATTGAGAATTTACAAACACATCAAATTTCATGGCCAAACTTCTCCATTTGACTGTTAAAAAAAGAGATTTCATTTCAAGCCTTCTTGTTGATTGATAAAGCATTGGCTAAAACTAGACCAAAACCAAATTTGTCAATCCACACCTCTAATCAAATATCCATCACTTCCATCAGATTTAAGACATTCAAAAATGCCTACCCACTAATATTACCAATATTAATTTTCAAAATAAATAATTTTTCAAAATTACTAAAAAATTATTTTTTTTAATTTTAAAGATAAATAATTATCTAAAATTTCTGAAAATTTAAGGTAATAATTATTAATTTCAGATAATACTAATATATAATTAATTTTATATAATAATAAATTAATATTCAAATATTAAAAATTAGTTGTTGAATAATTATTGATATGAACAAATTAATTTTCAAAAATTTATGTATTTATGTATGATTAATATATATATATATATATATATATATATATATATATCAAAATAAATTGATATTTTAATTCTTTTATTTATCCTATACGCTTAAATAAATGAGGGTTTTGGGTAAGGTGATGGAAAACCCATACTAAACTTGGCTTGTTGTGTCTATTTTTCATTATTTTAAAACTGAATTTATATTTTGTTTAAAAGAATAATTTTTACTTTTATTAAATTTTAATTTATTTAGTAAATTGTTATTGATGTGTAACTTAAATTATGATATTATGCTAAGTTTATTACTGCTTTTAATTTTTAATAATTTTATAATTGAAGTATAATATTATTATAACTAATTTTAATAATTATTATTTTCAAAATACTTTGAATTTTCTATTATGTTAATAATTTTTAAATTGAAATTAAATTTTATTATTTTGTACTTATAAAATTATGATAATTAATTATTAAATTAAGAAATTATTAAAATTAATTAATAAAATATTATTCATAAGTCAAATAATATTTTTAAATAGTTATTAAATTTTACTACTTTAGTTTTATTATTAGTATTTTAGGTATATTTTTTACTCAACTTATTTCAATGTTTAAGTTTTAACTAAACATTTTTTTAAAAAAAGTTTTAACTTAAATATTAATACTTTAATACATTGATGAAAAATTAAATGCAAGTATTTAGAAGGTAAAAAGAGATAAAAATTGAAATAGAAATAGATAGTTAGAGAGGGGGGTAGAAAGAGGCATTGGAATTATATGGTTTATTGTGAGATAGATTAAGAGATTAGGAGCAAGTTTTAGGTGGGGGAGATAATTTAGGTGAGAGAGAGAAAGATTTTAAGAAGATTTTTATAAGGGAAAAGTAGTCTGTAATTGATTACTTCAAAAATGACATGTGGCAATTTGTAATGATGATGATAAAATTTCAGTGTTCTTATCAGAATTTATGTAGCAAGGATAAGTATTGAGGCATAGTGTAATCGTTATCATGAAAGTAACAATTGACAATCAATCAGGGCTACAACACTAAATAGGAGAAGAGTGAAGGCATGGTCAAATCAACACAAAACAAATCAAATGGGTGAGATATGAACTAAATCAACTGACCAAACAGGTTAACCCATCACCTTGACCATGATTTTGAGTCCATTTTTATTACCAAATTGTCTACTTTCAAAAGATTATTAACTTAGCAATATAATAACCTATTGAACTATTTGACCCAGTTACTAGGATCTCAAGTTAGGCATCAATCTCTTTTTTCCTAATTTTTATATTCCATTTTTTCCATTTTTATCATTAATAAAAATAATTATTATTTATCACGCTTATTTTTAATATGCTAACAATATAATATTAGAAATGTGCCTAAATTTTCTAAAAATTTCAATATTTTTTAGAACTTTATGTATTTTTATTATTTAATTATTACATCATGGATTAACCCATTTGACCTAGACATTTGTAACGATAGTCCACCACTTGTATATTTTTCTATCTTTTTTAATACTTATTACTTACAATATTATGGGTTGACCCCTTTGGCTTAAAAGAATGGATCGTTGGTCCACCACAACACTTGTTTTTTATTCAACATGATTAATATGTAATATTAGAGATGTGTCCAAAATTTTCTATGTATTTCCTTTATTTTCTATATATTTTTATACTTATCTATTTTAATTTTTATTACTTAATTATACAGCATCATGGGTTGACTCGTTAGACCGAATCGGTTGGACTAATTACCCACCACCTTGATGAAAACAAATTTCATTTTTTGGTTGATTTTAAAAATATAGGTTGTTATGCTATTAAAATCATTATTTGTAGATTTAATTAATGGAATTTAATGATAATAAATAAGCCATAAATATAGGATTCAATGATAAAGAATAGGAGTTAATGCCTTAAATATGAGACTTAATGAGAAGGAATTTAATGAACTGAATAGTAGTTTTAAAATCACATTTTTGCCCTTATAATAAAGAATGTCCAAATTCAAAATGAGGAATATTTTAGTCAAAAAAATTCTAGAACTCCAAGGCCTAATTGGTACTTCTTTTATTAGTATAGATATGCATACCTTTGGTCAAATTAGTGACCATGACATAAGTGGTCCACAAGACCACAACTCCTCATGTGCCATTTTTTATTTTTTTTAGTGACAACACTTACCTTGACCAATTAGTCTACCTATTAAATATTAATATTAATTTTTATATGATAAAAAAATCTTTTCACTAAAAACTCAAATTCTTTTATTGGACAAATTGAGTGGGGCATTCCGAGAATTGAACTCGGGACCTCTCGCACCCTAAGCTTGGATCATACCACTAGACCAAATGCCCAAGGACTATCTTTCATGTATTCATACTTTTAATCATCTTAATTGGATTTTGTTTGCCGTTGGTTATACAATTACCGTGAAAAGCAAATATTTTCAGATCTTGTGCTATAATAGGTCCAAGAGAAGTTAATTTTCTTAGGTTATATATTTGTTTTTATAAGTTATTTCATATAATGCGATTGCTTCTGGCATTTTGGCTCAATACTTTTTATAAACTTAAATAAATTATGATGAAATAAATTTAAGTTTGAAAGGAAGTACAGGAAAAAAGAAAATTGTAAATTTTGAAGCTAATTGGAAGCAATCAAAACACGGAAAAGGATTAAAAGAAAAAAAAAAAAAAAAAGATAAGATTCTGTTGAAGTTGAAAGTGCTTGAGCATATTAATCTATAAGATATTTGGTTCTCTTGTCAACCAAGTAATAGATGATAACTTTCTTGGTTGGTAAGTTGATTTAGGACTGGATGCTCTCTATCCACGTAATGAAAGTTATTCTGCTTTCAAATCCAATGCAACTATACCTGACAAATGCAGTATTTTTATATTATAAACATCAGCTAGTGTAAAATTTGTGAAACATGTAAACTGTTTTGTTCAGTCTTGCCCACCTGGATACTCAACTCTTTTATTTCCATAGTAAACCAACCAATTAAACAATAAATTGCTAAAATCTCTCCTGAAAGCTTCTCAGGTTGCTGAAACCCCTTTGAAGTTTAGTAATTGCAATCATCTCTTCTAAATTTTTTGATACAGTTGCAAGTAAATCTCCATTAGTAGAATCGTTTAAAAAAGGACATGAAAATATCCAACATACCCATGAAGTCGCTATTGAGTATAGTGTCTACAGAAAGAAAAAAAAAAAAAAACAACACAAACTTTATGAAAAACAAAAACAAAGAGAATTCAAAATTACAGCTTTTATCTTTGAGTGATTGATATGAAGGGTAAATTTGAAAATTAAATAAATTTTAGGAAAAAAAGATTGAAAGGGTTTGGGATAATGATTCATATGAATAGAAAATTTGAAAAATAAACATTCTTATCAAAAGTAATTGTATGGATATTTTAGACATTTTCATGTCTCCTTTCAAAAGATTCTACGAGAAGGGTCTACAGTCAACTATGCAGGGAAGTTTTAGCAACAACTAAAAACTTAAGGAGAGATTTCAGCGATTTAACCTAAAATAATATAATTACATCTATACTATCTAATGCGCAGCTTATATAATATCAAAGAAAAAGCTTACGTTAAATCCATTAAACCCCATGCAGCATTGGTTCTTTTGTCCTAGAATGTAGATGGTATCTATTTTTAGAATTCAATTCGGTTAATGGTGATACCAATTTGATCCATTTATAGTTGGATCTAATATTATGAAAAAGAGGTTACTAAGGAGTAAGGAAAAAGCAAATCCATTGTTGAAAAAATCAAGATGATTTGATCTTTACTTTATATGAGAGAAGAAAAGAGAATTGAGGAAGAAGGAAGGTGGTCAACTGGTGCAAATTTTGCATCAGTTTATGAGATGCAAACTTTGCATTTTTAATGAGTGTAAATGAGACATAAAGTTGATAGAAGTGCAAACCATAATTACAAACAAATAGATGCAAAATTTGCATTCGATTCAGATTTACACTAGAAACAAATAGACCCTTATTTTTTTTAATTAATGAATGCCAACCAGATTTGCACTGTATTATTGAATTCTCTCTCTCTCATCATCATCATACAGAGTCTGGATCTGCTCTTCATAGAACACTCCTTATACTAACCTCACAGCGTGTTCTAGTCGCACATCAAGAACATATCTCGTACTTTGTATGTTATTATTTATGAGAGATATACCTCGAACTGGCCTTAAACCGCCCCTACCTTCCAAATTCTTGAAACCAACCTTAGTGGAACCTACCTTGGAACCGAAATTGCCTTCAAATAAACCCCAACATACTTTTGGAGATGTAAAGATTTGAACCCAAACACTCATGGTTACAAAGGTCATGGTCTCACTTAACCATTGAGTTACTTAAGTTATTTAATCATTTAATTTGTTTTCATTTTAATATTTGAATGTGTACATATTTTAATTATGTTTTGAAACATGTAATGACAATCTACATATTAAGTTACTCAATTTAATCAATAAAGATAGTATAAGTTTTAAACTATATATTATATTTATTAAAAATAAAGTTTTTAAAGAATGTGCTTCTTTTTTTATAAAAAAATAAAAAAGGGAAGGGGGACTAAAGAAAGAACGGGTTCCACGGTTAAACCCTGGAATTGATCCCAAAACCACCTAGGCCAAAAGGCCCAGAATCAACCCTAGTCCCTAGAGCCGACCTTCACAAGGTAGGTTATGGTTCCAAAAACCTGGAGCCTACTTCCATCACCCAAGCTTTATCCCAACTATATGGGGTCAACAACATGAATCATGTTTCATCATTCTATTTAACCATATATTGTTAAATCATGAGCAATGCCTATCTTTACTACACAAATGATCTCCCAAAACATTTCGAAACTGATCTCATTTAAATACAAAACAATAACAATCTATCGCCAATTTAGCTTTCTTGTTGAACAACTGATTTTCACCCTCTTCCCAAAATAATTTCTTTTAAACCAAAAGAAAACCAAATTAGATATGAGATTCAAATACCAACCATTTTCTTATATGCTCATGAACTATTGGAGAAAAGCATGTGATTGTGGTTGAGGACCTTGAGGTAGACCAAGAAATTAAGAAGAGATGAGAATGGGAGTGGAAGAACATGTTTGAGATTTCAGGACTTAAAAATAAAAGATGAGAAAGGTTTTGGGGAGCGAGAGAGGGTAAGGGGGGGTGGGGGAGGGAACGTTAGTTGTTTTATGCTTTTTTTCTTAATTTTATTCTAATTAATATGACATTTGAGTTCACACAACTACACAAGAGAATTGTGAAGTGTGTGAGAAGAGAAGTTTCCATCCCGCTCCCCTTAGGCCCTAGTCAAGTCAAAAGTTAGTGACAATGACATAAATGGTCCACAACTCCACGTGTGCCATTTTTATGACAAAATTAACTTTGACCAACTAATTAATTAATATTCTCATAACTTCTACCAGAAGTTCGATTATTTTATCGAAACGTTTTGAATGTGGGGCATTCCGAGAATCGAACTCGGGACCTCTCGCACCCAAAGCGAGAATCATACCACTAGACCAAATGCCCATATACCACATATTATATTTTATGGTTTTATATGTTGAAATAATCAAGTACTTGATTTAGCATCTATGCCTACCTATATCTATTTATATTTTATTATAAAACGATTAAGTCCATGTAAGCACCCCTCTTCTTCTCCTATTCCTCCTCACTTCTCTCTCTCTCTCTCTCTACCCTCTCCTCTTTACTCTCTCTCATGTTTTTAATTACTTAACAAATTCTTCCTAAAATTTCTTCTATACCATCTCTTCCACCTAAAATTCCTGCTAACTCCTAACTAGACTTTGGATTTCCTGCCCAACGTTATAAATATCGATACAGGCCAATACGCCGGTATCGGTGTTTTTTTTATGTTTTATTTATTTATTTTTTCAAAACCGGTTTAGAGGGGTCGGTTTAAGTCTCGGCTACCCTCTGAACCATGGTCTAACCCAATACACCCCCTGTAGGGGCATATCGGAAAGGCCCCGATACGATACGTTCGACCGATATGGGTCGATATGTAACGATATTTTGAACCTTGCTCCTACCCACAAGAACTCTACCCACGTCTACCCACAACACACTACCCCTATGCATTGGGAACATCTCCTATGCACAATACTATATAGGAGGATGAGATGTTCTCCATGTGTGGCTACTAGGGGTGGCAACTAGCCGAGCTTTTCACGAGTTGCTCGAGCTCGGCTTGGCTCGATTTCAACCGAGCTCGAGCTTGAGCCCAATTCACTGGCTTGATTATTAAACGAACTGAGCTCAAGCCTACTAGAGCTCGGCTCATGAGGCTCGCGAGCCAAATCGAATATATATATATATATATATATATATATATATATAATAAAATTATACACAATAATATATATAATAAAAATATTATAATTATTAATTATTATAATTCTTAATTTTTTAAATACCAAATAAAAATTATTTTATTTTTATAAAATATTTTTCTAAAAATCAAGCTCGAGCTTATGAATTTTTTACTCTAGCCAAGCTTGAGCTTAAGGTTCTAGCTCGATCCAAGCTCGAGCCTTGTAGAATAGTCTCGAAATGAGCTTGAGCCTCATACTATTCGGCTCGGCTCGAATCCACCCCTACTAGCTACGATGTCATGTGGGCAGGAGATCTGGACTCCTTAGTCTATCCTACATACCCAATAGACTTGTTCATGGGCCAGGTAGCCCGACGGGCCGGCCTGGCCCGTCTCGATATTTTTCGGGCTTGGACAAAATTTCAGGCCCATGGGTTCGAGCTCGGGCTTTAAATACTAAGACCGACTATTTTTTGGGTTAGGTTTGAGCTTTCTCAAATAAGTATTTATTTATAAAGTTATTATCAAATATTAATTTACTATTTAGGAAATATGAATTAATTTATAATTTATCAATTTATTACCAAATTAATATAACATTAGTTTATTATATTACACCACAAATAGGACATTTTATGTGCAGATCGAGCTTTGGGCCTTATATAAGGGCCGGGATCGGGCTCAAGATCTAGGCCCAAAGGTCAGATCAGACCAAGCTCAGGCTCGGGCTTGGACATTTTCTATTGATTAAGAGGCAAAGCCCGGCCCAACCTGTGAACAGGTCTAATACCTAGTCTAGTCATGTGGCACCACTATCCCCTATTTTCTCCTAAATTATCTCTAATTCCTATTTATCCTCTCCCTCACTTTTCATCTATGTATATTTGAAGAAAGTTTGAATTAAAATTTTAAACAATTATTTAGATATTATAATAAAATAATGTAATAACTTTAAAATATTTACTAAAAACAAAAAATAATTATAATAGATTTAATAACGTTTATATTATTAACAATATAAATTATAATTTCATGGATTAAAAATTTTTGTAACAAAATCGTTCAAATTTTATTTAAATAATAAAAATTTAAATTATTTAAAATATTATTTAAATATTTAAATAACAAAATATTAAGATTATAAAATTAATTATATAACAAAATATGTAATATTATGTTAAAACTAAATAATATTTTAAATAATTTAGTAACAAAATTATTTAAATTTCTTTTAAATAATAACATTTTACAAATTAAAATATTTTTAAATATTTCAATAACTAAATATTTTAAATAAAATAAAAAAAAAGTCTAAATAATTATATAACAAAATATTTAATATTATGTAATAACTTTCAAATAAATAAAATCTAAATAATGAAAAATTTTAACTATTTTATTGTATTTATTGTATTTTTATCTATTATATTTCTATTATAAATTTATTTTCAAAAACTATGTATTTTCACTATAAATTATCAATAGTTATTGTGAGATTAAGGTATTGTTATTTTTTAGAGATTTAACTATAAATTTAGTTGAAATTATGAATGTTCACGGGTCAGTTCAGTTGTAAATTGTTTGGCCAACCAAATTGACTTGGTCGGGTTGGGGAGTTAGTCACCTGAAACCAACTAACCATTAGTGAAAACTCGCCAATTTGGGTCGATTTTCGATTTGATTGGTTGGTTCGAAATATTTAAACTTACAAATTTAAATTTTAAAAACTACAATAGTACTATAGAAAAAATAAATTAAAAATTTTAAATTTATAATATAAAATATTTTAGACTCTGAAATATGGGAATTTCCCACTTTCCCATATTATAAAAATTATACTTAAAATATAAAATATTAATATATATCTGTGATTGGGTCTGTTCAATTTTAATCAATCTACAAATGGTCAAACCAAAATTGACCAAACCTAATCAAGTTGGAAAATTTCTGAACCAAAGTCGATTGGAAATATTAGAAAACTGACCAGCTCAGGTTGAGTTGGGTTGGTTTGGTCAGTTTCATCAGTTTGATGAACAACCCTAGATGAACTTAATTATTATTATTACTTTTATTTCAAAAAAATATTAAAATTACTATGTAAAATATAAATAATTATTAATTATTTAAAAAAACTACAATATAAAACAATTATCTACTCTTATGTGTTAATATTGTTTAATTTTTGCTTAACAAAGCCCATGCATCACATGAGTCCCCACTAATACTATATTATAAAGCGATTAGGTCTCATGTCAGCAACCCTCGCCTCCCATTCTCCCTTCTCTCTTCTCTCCTTTCTCCTCCCACTCCCATTAAGCCATGCCACCATTCCCAACCCAACTACCTAAAAATATTCCTATAATCTCTCTCCTAAGGTATACTCTAAGCCATCAGGAGCTTATCATGTTACCCCACTCCCCAATCAATTCCTAAAATCTCTCCCCCCAATCTATGTCCATTATCTCTCATTTAAAATATTCATATTAATTAATAAATAGTAATACAATTAATATTAAATTAGCCCATATTCAACGAGTGCTAAATAATGTTATTACCAAAAGTTAATAAACACAGTTAGTAAATTATCAAAAATTAATAAATGTTATTATTAACTAACTCATTATGTCTTTTTAAAGTATTTTGGGTAAATATTGTTATATTCGTCTTAATTAACAACATTTTATAGAAATTGAAAACTCTTTAACTAATTTCTATTAAATTGAGAATTATATTTAACAATTATCAAAAAGTATAAAATTTTAGTTATTGCTATTATAATAGTTAAAAACTGAATGCAGATGGGGAGTAAAATATTATAATGTTGGAAAATGAAATTATTATTTAATTTATATTGGAAAATAAAAAATAAATTAGTGTAATTTTGTTAGTAAACTACCTAATAAAAATAAATATTTAGTAACAATTTAAAATAATTTTCAATAAATCTCCATAATGACACAAATGTAATGATTTTTTCAAAAATTTTAATAAAACTATATTTTTGTAAAATAACATTTTGGAAATTAAAAGATAAAATTTTTAAAGTTTATTTAAAATGTATTAAATAATTATTGAAAATTATTGGAATATTTTGGAAATTTTAGAAAAATCTATTACATTTGATAGATTTTGTAAAACTATTAAAAAATTATGTAATTTTCATTGTAGATTATTGAAAACTATTAAGATAAATGAGTATGGGAAAGGGAAAACTGTAATTTGAACCAATAATTACGAAAAATATTAAGATAAATTAATATAATAATGGAAAAAGGAAATTATTGATTAGTTTATATTAGTAAGTATTAGATAAATTAGTGTAATTTTGTAAGTAAATCATTAAAAAGAAAATAAATTATTTAATAACAATTTAAAAAAAAAATTGAATAAATTTTCAAAGTTACACAAATGTAATTAATTTTCCAAAATTTTCATAAAATTACATTTTTGAAAAATAAAGACAATTTAGTGTAGTTTTAGAAATTTGCCATGTGGTTGATACTCAATATATCCTTTTGATCATTTTTTCATGAAATTGAATATTAGATTGACGGGAGTGGGTGCCTTGCCCTGAACCCGCCCGACACTAGGGACAGGGTGGGGAAAATTCAAGGATTCCCCATCCTTGATGAGGAGTGGGTGCCTTGCCGTGAACTTGACCAACACTAAGGATGAGGCGGGACTTGCTTGCCATGAACTCGCTTACAGCAAGTGTGTGCCTTGCCATGAACTCGCTTGACACTGGGGACAAGGTGGGGATGGGGTAAAGTGTCTTAACTAAGGGGCAGGGACAAGAATGGGGTGCCCCGCCCCATTGCCATTCCTATATAGTTGTTAATTATTAGTGAAATTAATAAAATTGTTAGCTTTTGCAATAAATGTTCTAAAAACCAGACCGAACCGTCTGGTGGAACTGTGACCCGACCCCTTGCCAGTTTGGATATACCTCCAAAACCGGTATGTAAAAAAACCACAAATAATCGATCACCCGACCGGTTCAACCGGCAAACCGTAGAACTGGTCCCAGTTTTGTATAACCGGCCTTTTTTTCATTTTCACATTTGGTGCAAAAAGACAAAAAAATGTCAAATTGAGCCAAACAAGCCTTTAGGTCCAATCGAATCCCAAGTTCCCAACTAGATCTGTTCATGGGCCGGGTCGGGCCGGGCTCGGGTCGGGCTTTGACTCTTTATTAACAGAAAAATGTTAGGCCCGAGCCCGAGCCCGGCCCGACCAACAGGCCTACAACTTGGGCCCGAGCCCGGCTTTGATAAAAAGCCCGAAGCCCGAGCCCAAGCCCGAAGCCCGACCTAATAAAAGAAATTTGAAAATTTCCCTATTCAAATGGACATTTTCTATTTTAATTTAGATGTTTTTTTCCCCTATTTAAATGAACAACGGGCCTACAAGTGAATCAACAACATTCTCAAATCAAAATATTTATTCAAATGGACATCACATAGGGTTTTTACTTAGGTTTAACTATAGGTCGGGCTGGGTTTACTCAGGTTTAACTATAGGTCGGGCCGGGCTATTTTGGCAAAGCCTGAGCCCGGCTCGAATTTTATGCGGGCTGGGCTTTTTGGCCCGAGGTTAAGCCAGTGGGCCAAAAAGCCTGTTCAAGCCCGTCTGGGGGTCGGGCCGGCCCGTTGGGCCACCCGGCCTATGAATAGGTTTATTCCCAACCCTGCCAAAGAAAACCATTTATCTCTCCGCTTCCCCTCTGTTCGTGATTCGCTCAAACCTAACCTAACACCACCATCAACACCTCCAGCTCTGCCGCCAATCAATATTGTTGACGCCATTATTGCCACCGCCTATAGGTACTCTCTCTCCTCTTCTTTCTTCTTCTTCTTCCCACCAGTGGACTCTTTTCACCGCGTGCATCCCTCTCCCTCTAAATCTGCTGGTTGGTTTCCTCCTCCTTCTCCTCTTCTTCTTCTTCTTCTTCTTCTTCTTCTTCTTCTTCTTCTTCTTCTTCTTCTTCCCGCCAGTGGACTCTATTCACCGCGTGCATCCTTCTCCCTCTAAATCCGCCAACTGATTTCCTCCTCCTCCTCCTCCTCCTCCTCTTCTTCTTCTTCTTCTTCTTCTTCTTCTTCTTCTTCTTCTTCTTCTTCCCGCCAGTGGACTTTGTTCACCGTGTGTATCCCTTTCCTTCTAAATCCGTCGTCCAGTTTCCTCTCCTCTTCTTCCCATCAGTGGACTCTATTCACCGCAACCCTCTCCCTCCAACTTCTTCAGCCAGTTCCTCTCCTCCTCCTCCTCTCACTGATTTTTTTTTAATTTTATTATATATATATATATATATATATTACATTAGCATGGTTTGACCTCTAGTACAACCTCGGTCAGACCTTTGACCTGTGAACCTCAACCTTTACCGGGTCAATGCCCGGTCCAATTCTCTAAACATTGTTTGTACTTATTTTTATTTATTTAAAGTCAATCAAAATTTCATTTAAAAATAATAACAGTTATTAAAATTAATACAAATGATTAATAAAATTAAATTTATTAAAAAATTGTTCATATATAAATTAACAGTAATGATTTTTTTGTAAATCAACATTAAATGAAAAACACAATTATTAAAATTTTAAATATTAACAATAACTTTCAATACTTTTAGTTAATTAACAACAAATTATGATTATTAATTTATCAATTAATTAATAGTAAATAAAATTATTCAATCTTTCAGATTTCCCTATTCATTGCATGGGTCCCTGCTAGCTATATTATAAAGTGATTAGGTCCCATGTCAGCATCCCTCTCCTTCTCCCATTCCCCCTTCCTTGCTTTCTCCTTTAACCATTCCCAGCCCTCATTAATCCTCATGTTTCTTTCTAAAACTCTCTCTCTCTCTCTCTCTCTCTCTCTCTCTCTCTCTACAATCAAATTATTCCACTTAAGAGAGAAAGAGGATAAAAAAGGGAAATTTTCTAAAACTCACCATGACTTTTCAACATTTCTCTTAAACTCACCACAACTTTTCAAAACGTCTAAAACTCATCATGTCAGTGAGTTTTTATTTTTCAAAACTCACATTCCGTTAGTGCATTGTTAATGTTTCTTAATAGAGGTGTCCATGTCAGCATAAATAACAACTTTTATGACCAAATCACACTTGAATGGCAAGTTAGAGGAAAAGGGTCTTTTTCACTTTTCAAATTTCTTTTCTTTTTTTTTTTACATTTTTAGTGTTTTGTTATAATTTCTAATGTTTTTATAATTTCTGTTTTTTTTATATATTTCTATTTTCTACTTTCTATAAAATTTCCTGAATTTGTTTGTTATTTATTTGCAATTTCTGTGTTTTTCTATAATATTTGGTGTTTTTTCTACAATTTTTATTTTCTGATTTTGTTTTTCAATTTCTATAGTATCTATAATTTGAAAATAATTTTTTATTTTGTGTGCAATTTCTATATTTTTTTATATTTTTTGTAATTTCTGTGTTTTTATATGTATTTTATATTTGAAAATATTTTTTTGAACTTTTTCCTTTTTTCATGTCTAAATATTAAAGTATATGTATATATTTTATATTTTTCTATGAAGGTTAAAATGGCAATATATTAACAACTGTTAGTCTCTTTAACGTCAAGTTAGTGGCATGGTGAGTTTTAGACATTTTGAAAAGCTGTGGTGAGTTTAAGAGAAATGTTGAAAAATCATTGTGAGCTTTTGACAATTTCCAATAAAAAAATGATAGGTCACATTGATTAGCCATGAAAAGAAATTGGTTGGGGTTAATTTCAAATTATTGGAGTCCAAGTATGATACCCAAAACAAATTGCTATAGAACTTAATATCAATCAATCGATACCATATAATTATAAAAAAAAAATAATCAATTGGTATTATACAAGTGATATTTAGATTGATAAAAAATCTTTTCTCATGCATATCTTACCTTTTTGGCATCAAGTTTACATATCATACGGCCAGGTGGGGTGGGGAAAGGACAAGGTCCTGCCTATGTATAATATCTAAGGTCCATTAACTTGCCAAGTACCATATCAGCATGAAAGATAAAAATGATAAAAAAAGTAGGCTTATTTCTGAAATAAGAATCCAAGTGATAGAGCTGTCAATTGCTCTCGTTAAAAAAAGTAGGCTTATTTTTGAATTCTTTGCTTTTTTATTCCATATCATTTTTGAAACAACTAATGAGATGCATTTTCCCAATAACATAAATAATTTCTACTCCTAAAATTTATCATAAACTACCTCCCCCACTTTCTCCAGAATTATCTCTAATTCCTGTTCATCTTCTAAATGATCTCTAATTCCTATTTATCTCCACAATTATATCTAATTTAGTAGATGTTTCTCTCCTAAATTATTTATAATTCCTATTTATCCTCACCCCTAATTTTTATCTATATCTATCTAAAGAAAGTTTGGAACTATTTAAATATTCTAACAAAATTATATAATAATTTTAAAATATTTATTAAAAGCACAAAAAATAATTTTAGATTTTTACGAAATATATCACAAAATTATGTACTAACAGTTTAAATTATGTTTTCCAGATTATCAATTTAAATGCTTTTCAAATAATTAATAATGTGTAATAGCTTTAAATAAATAAAATTCAAATAACAAAAAAATAAATATTTAATAAATTATTTAAATATTTAAATAACTAAATACTTATCATAATTATATTTTAAATAGTTAAAATAACTAAATTATCTAATAAATAATTTTATATTTTACAAAATATATCATGAAATTATGTACTAACAATTTAAATTATGTTTTCTTGGATCATCAATTTAAATGTTTTTCAAACATTTAATAATATGTAATAGATATATATAAATAAAATTCAAATAACAAAAAATCTTAAATATTTTATAGATTATTTAAATATTTAAATAACTAGATATTTATCATAACTAGATTTTAAATAGTTAAAATAACGAAATTATGTAATAAATTTAAAAAAATTCTTTAAAGCAAAAAAATTAATTATAACATAATACTAAAATTAATAATAATTTAATATATTACAAAATTAATAATGAAATTATATAATAATAGTATAAATAATGATTTTATGGTTAATTAAATTCCATAAATAACTAATATTCTAAAATTTAAACATTTTACATATTACTTAAGTATTTAAATAAATGGGTATTTTAAATAACAAAATATTTAACATAGCTAGATTTTAAATAGTTAAAATAAATAAATTATGTAATAAATTTTAATATATATATATATATAAAGTAGAAAAATAATTATAATATAATGTTGAAATTAATAATAATTTAATATTTTTACATAATATTATAAATAAATAATTTCACTTATATCAAGTAATAATTCGAGAAAATAACTTTCAAAAAAATTAATATCTATTAATAATAATTTTAAACTCTTAATCTGTATTTATTATATAATTATATATACTAAAATTAATTTTTATTATATTTCTGTAATTATTTATTGCTTTTTTCATAATCGTATTTTCAATGATTATGTATAAATTTATTTTGTTTTGTTATTTAATAGAAAACTTTCTATAATTATTGGAGATTAAACTACTATTAGTAAAATTTTTAAAACTACTATTTTTGTTATAACTTATTGATTATTATTTATTAGAGATTAAACTATTACTTGAGATTATACCATTTATAGACTTAGTTAATATAGTTTTAGTATTTATTGTATTTTTGTAATTGTTGTATTTTTTTAATTATCAATATATTTTCAATTATTATTGGAGATTAAACTATTGTTAAATATTAGAGATGAGGCTATTAATTTAACTAAATTTATGAGTGTTCATGAGTTGTTTCGGTTCATTCGTAGGCTATTAGGCCAACCAAATTGACTTGGTTAGGTTGAGGAGTTGGTCAGCTGAAACCGACTGACCTTTTGTGAAAATCGACCCACTCAAGTTGTATCGGTTTGGATCAATTTTTTTTGGTTTGGTTAGTCATTTCAAAAGATTTAAATTTAAAAATTAAATTAAATTTTAAAAATTATAGTGTAATTATTAAAAATAAATTTAAATTTTAGATTTATGATATAAAACATTTTAGACTAAGAAATATGGGAAATTTCCTGCATTTCCATATTAAAATTTATATTTAAAATATAAAATATTAATATATATCCATAGTTAGGTCGTTCGATTTTGGTTGGTTTACAAATGGCCAAAGTGGAAATAATCCAATTTGGTCGAATTGGGAAATTTTTTAACCAATACAGACCTAAAATAATTGCAAATTATAAGTGGTGTTTTAGTAAAATTTTAACTATAGGGTAGATATTTGTAAATCCATAAAATTATAAAGGATATTTTAGTAAATGGCCCTTTCTATTCTTTAGCTTTCTCGTGCGTGGCACCGGTCCCCGCTAGTCTATATATATATATATTAAAGCAAAAGGGGCGCTTTCCCCTTTCGTGAAATGGAATCTTCATGTAGCATTATAAATGCAAATTTGGTCAAAATGTACAAATGTAAACTTGGTTTGGTTTTGCATATAAATTTAGTTGTGAGGATGCTAATAAAAATTAAGACTCAAATCTACCTATTTTATATTGACCAACTTTGAATGTCCCATTTAAATGCAATCATGTCAAAATTAAAAAGAAAAGAACAAATTTATTTTCATTTTTAGTGGAAGATATGTTCTTACCAAACACATACAAAACTGAAACAGGAGTACAAATTCACCTTAATGCTGCATTTACATTCTTGTCATATGATTGCTTTTATTTTCATTGCCTATTGGAATTCCCTTTTACTTGAAACACCATCACACTTCAGTCCCAAACATTGGGGCTAAACTTCACTTAAAAAGGACAAATAAAAAAAAAAAAATCCACACAATTAACACCTACAAATACTGTAGGAAGGTTCCAGCCAACTCTTCAAGGTTGCTGATTGCAGTGGAGACTAAATCAAATCCCAGCTTCATTAGGGTTAGGGGGTTATGGGTAGCCCTAATGTCTACCTCCATGGAATAAAAATAAATAAAAAAAAAACTATATATTATAGGGATAGTGTCCCCCTCCAATTAGGAAGGAGATATGGAATCAAGGAACATGTATGCTCTATTTGGGAACATCTTCCTTATTTACATGTTACTATTCATGGCGAGATGTTCTTAATGTACAACTGTAGTGTCATGTGGGTAGGTGTGGGTAGGAGATCCGGATTGGAAATTAAGCCCATGGATAGGAATGACATTATTCGGTTAAAACTGAAAAACTGAATTGAATTTTTCTATTTTGGTTTCAGTTTCCAAATTTGGAAATTCAGTAATCCGAAATATCAAATTGACCAAACTTCATTATACAGATAATAATATGATATTAGTGAAATTTGATTTTAACCGAAAATTGACCTGACATTTTCGGTTTCATTTCTTTCTTTTGTTATTTTGATTTTCAAGAATTTAATTTATTCAACTTGGTTTTTAATCGAATAAATTGAATTCTCACCTCTATGTGCAAAATTGTAGGCTATCCATAGTATCATCGTCAAATCTTCACTAAATTCATTTATTCGATCATTGAGAGTAAATTCAAATGCAAAATAAATCTTAATGGGGTCTTAGAAGATCAATCAACTAAAATTAATGGCATTCTCTTTGCCGCTCCCATGGATTTCTCAGCTGTTTATATCGAAGGTGATGCGTTCTCTATACTTACCCTCTTGTAGGTGGTGAATTCTGTTCCACCATGGCGACTACATCATGTCATGGGTGCAATTTGGGCGGACCTAACTCAGTCCAAACTGATTCAGGGGTGCAATCTGTTCGTGTCACCATACCTCTCCTTGTTTCAAATCTCCTTCCTAATTTTCTATTTGTTTTTTTAATTTTTTTAGTTTTTTAATTCAACATAATTACCCATTAAACCAATAAGAAAATCACATATGCTTAACTATTTCTAAAAACCATAAAGAAAGAGGGATTTTCTTTTCTAATGTCTAGCCAAGTGGCACCACTTTCCCACACTTCCCCCTAAATTGTCTCTAATTCCTATTTATCTCCTAAATCATCTCTAATTCCTATTTATCTCTTAACATATCTATAATTTAGTAGAGAGATTATCTCCTAAACTATCTCTAATTCCTACTTATCATCTCCCCCACTTTTTATCTATATCTATCTAAAGAAAGTTTCAATTAAAAAAATTCACAACTATTTAAATGTTATAAAGAAATTATATACTAAATTTAAAATATTTACTCAAAACACAAAAAATTAATAGATTTAATAATATTCATATTATTAATAATTCAATATTTTACAAAATTCATCATGAAATTATGTAGTAACAATATAAATTATAATTTTATGAATTATTCAATTTAAATGTTATTCAAATAATAAAAATTTAACATTAAAAATAAAATATTTCAATAACTAAAAATCATAAATAAAAATATAAAATATAGCTTAATAATAAAACAGAATATTTAATATTACGTAATAATAGTAAAATAAATAAAAATTAAATAATGAAAATTTTTAAATATTTTACATATTATTTAAATATTTAAATAACAAAATATTTAACATGACAAAATTTTGAACAGTTAAAATAACCAAATTATGTAATAAATTAAAAAAAACTTAAAAGTAGAAAAATAATTATAATAGAATTCATAATATTCATATTAATAATAATTTAATATTTTACAAAATTAATAACGAATTATGTAATAATAGTACTATTATAATTTTATGGATTACTAAAATCAATAAATAATTAATATTTTAAGAATTTAAAAAATAATATTATTCCAATAACTAAATAATATTGTAAATAACTAATTTCACATATATCAATTAATAATTATAGAAAATAACTATCAAAAAAATTATATTTGCTAGTAATAATTTTACAATAATAGTGTATATTCATTATATATTTATATATACCATAATTAATATTTATTTTATTTTCAGTAGTTATTTATGGTTTTTTTATAAATATGCTTTCAATAATTATTTATAAATGTGTTTTTATTTTTGTTATTTAATAGAAAATTATCAATAATTATTGGAGATTAAACAACTATTATTTAACAGTTAAAATTTAATTTATCATATTTATTGTATTTTTGTTATAAATTTCTTTTTAGTAATTATATATTTTTTATAATTTATAGATTAATACTAATTAGAGATTAAGCTATTATTTAAGATTACACTATTTATTGACTAATTTAGTATATTTTCAATATTTATTATATTTTTGTAATTATTGTATTTTCATTATATATCTATTATATTTTCATTATAAACTTATTTTCAATGACTGTGTACGTTTGCTATAAATTGTTAGAGATTAAACTATTGTTATTTATTAGATATTAGACTATAAATTTAGTTGAAATTAGGAGTGCCCAATGATTGGTTCAGTTCAGTTGTAGGTTGTTTTGCTAACCAAATCAATCTGGTCAAATCCGTAATTTGTCACTCGAAACCGATTGACCATTAGCGAAAATCCACCAACTTGGGTTGTACTGATTTGGGTCTATTTTCGGTTTAGTTTGTTTGTTCAAAAGATCTAAACTTAAAAATTAACTTTAAATTTCATAAGTTATAATGATATTATTAAAAAAAATAAATGAAAAAAAATCTATGATATAAAATATTTTAGACTAACAAATATGGGGTTTTTTCTACTTTCTCATATTAAAAAATTAAATTTAAAATATAAAAATATTAATATATATTTATTAAACCAAAGCCGATCTGAAATACTAGAAAATCGACCAACTTGGGTTGAATTTGATTGGATTGTTTTTTAAAAAGTTAAAATATAAAACAATTATATAATCTTATGTATTTCTATTGTTTAACTTTCGCTTAACAAAGCACAGTCACCATGCCTCACCTTGCTCCATTATCCCCACCCTGCATTCACTTTGACTTTCTCTCTTCTCCCCTTCCCACCACTCCCATTAAGCCATGTCACCCAATTACCTAAAAATATTCCTATAATTTCTCTCCTAAGGTATCTCATTTAAACCAATAAGAAAGTATCATGTTCCCCACTCCCTAATCAATTCTTAAAATGCATCCCCCTTCCTCTGAATCTACATCCACTCTCCCTCATTTAAAATATTCATAATAATTAATAAATAGTTAAATATGGTTAATATTTAGTCCCAGCCATATTCAATGAGTATTAAATAGTGTTATTACCAAAAGTTAATAAATACGGTTAGTAAATTACCAAAAATTAAATATTTTTATTAGTATGATTAATAAATTATCAAAAATTAATAAATATTGTTATTAATTAACTCATTCACAACATTTTATAGAAATTGAAAGCACTTTAACTAATTTCTATAAATTTGAGAATTATATTTAACAATTATAAAAAAGTAGAAAATTTTAGTTATTGTTATTATTATAATTAATAACCAAATACAAATATGGGAACAAAATATAATAATGTTAGAAAAAGAAATTATAAATTAATTTATATTGAAAAATAAAAGATAAATTAGTGTAATTTTGTTAGTAAACTACCAAATAAAAAAATATATTTAATAACAATTTAAAAAAAATCAATAAATCCCTATAGTTACATAAATGTAATAAATTTTTTATAAAACAACATTTACGTAAAATGACAATTTTGAAATTAAAAGATATAAAGTATTTGAAAGTTTATTTAAAATGCACTAAATAATTATTGAAAATTATTAGAATATTTTGGAAATATTAGGAAAATTTATTACATTTGATAGATTTTGGAAAACCATTGAAAAATTATGTAATTTTCATTGCAAATTATTGAAAATTATTAAAGACAAATGACTATGGGAAATGGAAAACTATAATTTGAACAAATAATTACATAAATTATTAAGATAAATTAGTGTAATATTGGAAAAAGGAAATTATTGGTTAGTTTATATTAGAAATTATAAGACAAATTAGTATAATTCTGTAAGTAAACCATTTAAAAAGGAAATAAATTATTTAATAAAAATTTAAATAAATTTGAATAAATTTTCAAAATTACACAAGTACAATAAATTTTCCAAAATTTTCATAAAATTACATTTTTGAATATTAAAGACAATTTAGTGTACTTTTAGAAATTTACCATGTGGTTGATACTCAATATATCATTTTGATCATTTCTATCATCAAATTGAATATGGTTAACGGGGACAGTGTTTTCAAAACTAGATCGAACCAAATGGTTAAACCGGAAAAATTGGGAATCTGATACCGTTTCACCTCAAAATTGCTTTTGGTCCAAAAACCATTTATTTGGTTAGCAAACCACTGACCTAGGTGTTGAACCGTCACCCCAAAGAAGAGTCTTTGGCATTTTTTTGTTTTTCTAATTTTTTTATTTTTTTATTTTTTTATTAGAGCAGGTCATTCGTTCGGACTGAACAACCAGACCATTCGATCCCCATAACACTTCCCTATTTGGTCCAATTTTAAAAACCTTGGACGGGGAGTGGGTACCTTGCCTTGAGCTTGGCTTGGTGTGCGGCATGGCTTGGCCCAAGGCCTGGGACGCCTTGGGAGGCACGGCCCGAGATGCCTCGTGGGCTAGCACGGGACGACTCGCACTTTGAGCGGGCCACATGCGAGTCGTGTCGTGCTGACCCAGCACGACCCAATTTACACCTCCACTTGAACCTGCCCAATACTGGGGACGGGGCAAGGAAATTTGAGGATTCTCCATCCTTGATGAGGAGAGGGGTGCCTTGCCCCTGAACTCGCCCGACATTGAAGAGTGGTTACCTTGCCTTGAACCCCGCGTGACACTGGGGACGGGGCGGGGATGGAGTAGAGTGTCTTGACTATGGGGTAGGGAAAGGGATGGGGTGCCCTGCCCTGAACCCACCCCGTTGTCATTCCTATATAATTGTTAATTATTAGTGGAATTAATAAAAATGTTAGCTTTTATAATTATTTTTTATTTAAAATTAATCAAAATTTAATTTAGAAATAATAAAAAGAATAAAAATTATCAAAATTACTACAAATTATTAATAAAACTAAGTTTATTATAAAATATTTGTTCATATTTAATTAACAATAATTAGTTTTTATAAATCAACATTAAATGAAAAATGAAATTATTAATTCATTAAGATTTTCCCATGCATTGCATGTGACCCAACTAGTATCAATCTATCTATCTATCTATTTATCTATCTATCTATCTATCTATCTATCTATCTCTCTCTCTCTCTCTCTCTCTCTCTCTCTCTCTCTCTCTCTCTCTCTATATATATATATATATATATATATATATATATATATATATTCTAACATATATAATAACTTTAAAATATTTATTAAAAACACAAAAAATAATTTTATATTTTTATAAAATGTATCACAAAATTATGTACTACAATTTAAAATATACCTTTTTGGAATATCAATTTAAATAATTTAAATGTTTCCCAGATTATCAATTTAAATAACTAAATATCTATCATAACTAGATTTTAAATAGTAAAAATAACAAAATTATGTAATAAGTTTAAAAAATTTCTTCAAAGTAGAAAAATAATTATAACATAATATTGAAATTAATAATAATTTAATATTTTTACATAATATTGTAAATAATTAATTTCTCTTATTTCAAGTAAACATTCGAGAAAATAAATTTCAAAAAAATTAATATTTATTTAATAATAATTTTATACTCTTAATCTGTATTTATTATATAATTATATATACTAAAATTAATATTTATTGTCTTTTGTGATAAATGTATTTTCAATGATTATGTATAAATTTATTTTGTTTTGTTATTTAACATAAAACTTTTAATAATTATTGGAGATTAAATTACTATTATTGAAATTTTTAAATTTAATTTATTATACTTATTGTATTTATAGACCTGGTCAGGTTAGGGAGTTGGTTAGCTAAAACCAACTAACCTTTTGTGAAAACCGACCCACTCAAGTTGTATCAGTTTGGGTCAATTTTTTGGTTTGGTCAGTCTGTTCAAAAGATTTAAACTTAAAATTTTAATTTAATTTTAAAAATTATAGTGCAATTATTAAAAATTAAATTTAAAAATTAGATTTATGATATAAAACATTTTAAACTGACCAACTTGGGTCGAGTTAATCGGGTTGGTCGATTTCATCAGTTTGATAAATAAACCTAATTGAAATTAATTATTGTTATTTTTGTATTATAAAAAATTTATTAAAAGTAGTATATAAAATATGAATATTTATTGATTATTTAAAAAGTTGAAAATATAAAACAATTGTATAGTCCTATGTGTTTCTATCAGGGTCGTTTATTAGAACACACTTTTAGGGATGCAATTTTCCCCATCCCCGATGGGACCCGACTTCCCCGACCTGATGAGGTTGGGGATGGGGATTGTTTTGGCGGGGCGGGGGTGGGGGCGGGGATTAATAGGAATCCCTGGTCGAGGTCGGGGTCAGGGTCGGGGTCGGGGGTGGGGATTGAGGTCCTCGCCCCGCCCCAACCTCGATTATATATATATATATCAAAACATATTTAAAACATTATTTATAATTTAAATTTTTTATTTATTTTAAATAAATTTATTTAAAAAATACTATTATCTAAAAAACTTTGGGGGATTTGGGTCCCCATGTGGAACCCATCTCCATCAGGGATCAAGGATGGGGTTAATTTCAGAATCAGGGTCGGGGACGGGGAATATGATCCCCACCCCATTGCCATTCCTACACACCTTATAGTTTTACATATTTACTTAAACTTAACTTATAGTTTTCATTTTACTAAAACATCACATATATTTTACAACTTATTTTCTTAATCAACCTTTCATTAAGAAGTGTTTGTTTTGTCATTAGGCCCATGATTTTTTATTCCAAATATACCCTTAACACTTTTTTTGTATAAAAACAAAATTGGCCAAATATAACCAATAGAGTGGTTGCTTGTGTCTTATTAAGGGTAAAAATGGTATTTTTTTATTTTTATTTTGTTTTGATTTAAATGAACATTAGGGTCAACACTGTCATTTTGCACTATCATCTAAGGAAGATTGATTAAATCCATTGCAAATTATAAGTGGTGTTTTGGTAAAATGCTAACTATATAGTAGATTTTAGTAAGTCCATGAAACTATAAGGATATTTTATTATATGACCCTTTATATTATTTAACTTTCTCTTAATAAATCCCGTGCATCGCACGGGCCCCGTTAGTAGACCTGTTCATGGGCCGGGTGGCCCGATGGGCCGGCCCGGCCCCCGGACGGGCTTGAGCAGGTATATGGGCCCGCAGGCTTAACCTCGGGCCAAAAAGCCCGGCCCGCAATAAATTCGAGCCTGGCTCGAGATTTGCCAAAATAGCCCGACCCAGCCCAGCCTATAATTAAACCTAAGTAAAAACCCTAGTCAGTCCGAGTACCCCTCTTTTTTTCACTTCTTTGTCTCTCTCTCTCTCTCTCTCTCTCTCTCTCTCTCTCTCTCTCTCTCTTTCTTTCTTAGACGGGAACTGATCATTGTCAAAATTGCAGGTTAGGTTCGCAGCTCATAGACCACAATCACTGACTCATCGCAAACTCTCCGACGAATACAATCACCGGCGGCGACGGTGAGTTCTCTTTACCACTTTATTCTATTACAATGTTTAGTCGGTGGCAACAAAAAATCCGACGGTAAACATCTTTGTCTTCTTCCTCTTCTTCTTCTTCCACTTGTTAAACGAGAAAGACAAAGAAACAACACTAATCGGTTATCAGAAAAGCAAGCTAATCTGTTCTATTGAAGCAAGAAACATGTAAAACCGCAGGTCAGGCTTTTATTAGGTCGGGCTTCGGGCTCAGGCTCGGGCATCGAGCTTTTTATCAGGGCCGGGCTCGGGCCCAAGTAGTAGGCCCGTTGGTCGGGTCGAGCTCGGGCTCGGGCCTAACATTTTTCCGTTAATGAAGAGTAAAAATCTGGCCCGACCCATGAACAGGTCTACCCGTTAGTATATATTAAAACAAAGCGGTCAAGAAATTTTCTCCTTTTTTGAATTTTTTATTTTTTTATTCCATGTCATGTTTTAAAGAACCAATGAGATGCTCTCCTTCCCCAACAATCTCTTCTCCTAAAATTTATCCTAAATTACCACCCCCACTTTCTCCAATTCATCTCCAATTCTTATTTATCTCCTAACTTATCTCTAATTTACTAGAGAATTTCTCTCTAAATTATCTCTAATTCCTATTTATCCTCTTTCCTGCTTTTTATCTATAGCTACCAAAAGAAAGTTTAAATTAAAATTATAAAAATTATTTAAATATTTTAAAAAATTATATAATAACTTTAAAATATTTATTAAAAACACAAAAATTATTATAGTAGATTTAATAATATTCATATTATTAATAGTTTTATATTTCTACAAAATTCATCATAAAATTATGTACTAACAATATAAATTATGATTTTCCAGATTATTCAAATTAAATATTATTCAAATAATAGAAATTTAACATTAAAAAATAAAATATTATTTCAATATTTCAATAACTAAATATCTTAAATTCAAATAATGAGTATTTTTAAATATTTTTATTTATTATTTAAATATTTAAATAACTATATATTTTAAATAACGAAATATTTAACATCACTATATTTTAAATAGTTAAAATAACGAAATTATGCAATCAAATAAAAATCATAACATCATATTCAAATTAATAATAATTTAATATTTTTACAAAATTAATAATGAAATTATGTAATAATAGTATAAACTTTAAAATAATTATTAAAAACACAAAAAATAATTATAAAAGATTTAATAATATTCATATTACTAATAGTTTTGTATTTTTACAAAATTCATCACAAAATTATGTACTAGCAATATAAATTATGATTTTCCAGGTTATTCAAATTAAATTTTATTCAAACAATCGAAATTTAACATTAAAAATTATTATTTCAATATTTCATTAACTAAATATCTTAAATAATAAAAAACTAAAAATAGATAAATAATTTCATAGAAAATTTTTAATTATTTAAATATTTCAATAACTAAATATCTTAAATTCAATTAATGAGTATTTTTAAATATTTTATATATTATTTAAATATTTAAATAAATACGTATTTTAAATAACAAAATATTTAACATAACTATATTTTATATACCTAAAATAACGAAATTATGCAATAAAATAAAAAATAAAAAAATATAACATAATATTAATATTAATAATAATTTAAAATTTTTACAAAATTAATAATGAAATTATGTAATAATAGAATAAATTATAATTTTATAGATTATGAAATTCAATTAATAACTCTAGAAAAATAACTTTCACAAAAATAATATTTATTAATAATGATTTTAAAATCTTAATCTATATTTATTATATATTTAATATACTAAAATTAATACTTATTGTATTTTCAGAAATTATTTATAGTTTTTTTATAAATATATTTTTAATAATTATGTATAAATCTATAATTATTTTGTTATTTAACAGAAAATTTTTAATAATTATTGGATATTAAACTATTGTTATTTAACTTTTTAAATTTAATTTCTTATACTTATTGTATTTATTGTATATTTGATATTACAATATTTACTGACTCACTTAATATATTTTTTTTGTATTTTACTATTTTGTAATTATTATAATTGTTTTACTCTTTATTAGTTATTTATTTTATTTTCATTATCAATATATTTTCAATTATTATGCATTTTTGCTTTAAATGTTTAATAATTATTGGAGATTAAACTATTTTTATTTATTAGAGATTAAAATATTAATTTAGATGAAATTAAGAGTGTCGATCACGACCTGGTTTAATTCTGTTGTAGGCTATTTGGCCAATCAAATCGACATGGTCAGGTTGGGGAGTTAGTTACCCGAAATCTACTGTCCATTAGTGAAAACCAACTAAATCGGGTTGTATTGGTTTGGGTTGATTTTTTATTTGCTCAATTGGTTTACAAGATTACATTTTAAACTTAATTTTAAATTTTAAAAATTACATTAACATTATTAAAAAATAAATTTATAATATAAAATATTTGAGACTAAGAAATATGGGAATTTCACCACTTTCCCATATTAAAAATTATATTTAAAATATAAAAATATTAATATATATATTTGTGATTGGGTTATTAGATTTTGGTCAATTTACAAATGGCCTCAACGAAACTGATCCCAATTTCAACCATAAATATTAGAAACTGAGCAATTCAAGTCGAGTTGGTTGGTTTCATCAGTTCGATGAACAAGCTTAACTGAAATAAATTATTATTATTTTTGTATTGTAAAAAGTTATTAAAAATATTATAAAATATAAATAATTAATTATTATTTAAAAAATTAAAAATATAAAACAATTGTATACTCTTATGAGTTTAGCTTTCCTTAACAAATCCCGTGCATTGCACGGTCCCGCTAGTATGTATATAAAGTTTGCATACATATTTATACACACACACAAATATATATACATCAAATTACAGTACAGGCTGAGCTTGAATTGGAAGGAGCAAACTTAATCTCGGGTTCCGTCTGGATCAACCATAAACCCAACTCAACCTACTCGACTTACACCCCTATATCATGTTTTATTTTGAAAAATTTTCAAACTTTCTAAATAAAACATCAATTTCAATAGATTAAAACCACTGTGATTTGAGAAAATGCTCAACACCCATATGAATCACCCAGGAGCATTCAACTCATCCGAAATCGCGGTCCCCGTGAGTGCCTCCGCAAACCCAACTACAAAAATCTTCCTGTTTAAAGAAATGTCCCAAACCAATCGAGCATGCTGTGTACACAAACAGATTGACAGACCTTCAACCCGCCAACGGCTTCACCCTCGTCAGATGCAGGTTAAAGTGCGGATCATCCCATCTGCAATGGGAGCTTCAGTAGATGCATTTGGGGATTTACAGCATGGCAACATCTAGCCAGTAGGGGGAGGTGGGATTTCCGACAATGGAAGCAGCTGTGGGATCTCTCAGCTTGTCATTGGGTTCTACTGGTATGAATAGCCGGTGGTATTTAGGAAAATACCAGAGAAGATATACAAAAGAAATCTCTCAAAATCTTAAAGGCGAAAGAGAAGAGTTAAACCAATGGATCTATGCGCTGGATGTTCAAATATCGTGGCTTAAGGCGGCGAAATCTACTAATTTCTGGGCGGCGATGTTTTCTCCAGAGAAACAATCAATTTGACCTCAATGGCATGCGTAACCGGCACCGGTGTTCAGGTGCCTAGAAACCCAGAAATACCTACCGACACTGTAACCGGTCACCAAAAACCCACCAACGGGAGAGAGAGAGAGAGATTGGGTTGTGCGGGGTGTGTTGCACTCTGTTCATCAACAAAGTTGGCTTGCATGGAATGGATAACTTGATCACGATTGTTATATACACAGTAGCTGGTTGAATAAATGATCTTTGACCAGTTACGAACGGCGATGGCCCTCACTGTGTGACGCATAAACTCGGTTTGAAGCCCGAAATGTTTGAGAACGTTGGATGGGTGAAGCCGGAAACTAAAGATAACCCTTTTAAACCCCAGCTCGGCGACTCCAGTGAGGATAAGGCGGGATCTGCTGGAAGAGTTTGAGGAGGTGGCAGACGATAGAGGAATTCAAAGCTTGGCCTTGGGTGCATTGGAGTGAGAGAGGCCGGTGGAGGGTTCCATTGGGTGGTGACGAAACAGAGGAGAGGGAACGGAAGGGATGAGAGAGAGAGAGAGAGAAGCCGAAGGTGGAGACGGTGAAGAAGGTGGAGGGATGAAGGGAAAGGGAGAGGGAGAAGGGTAAATTTGGGTTTTTAAAGAAATTTACTGTCACGTGTGTACAGGTTTTGATGTAATATTAAGGGAGGTAACTATAAGGGTAGAGTTACTCAATTGTTAAAAATATTAAAGAGTCGTTTGATTGTATTTTCAAAGGTGTGAATCTGAAAATGCTACTTTTCAGATATCACCCTTGTTTCGTTTTACCTCTTAAACATAGGTGGCATTTGATAAATCTGAAAATTCATATTTGAAAAGTTAAAAAGATATTAAATGTGTTTGAAATCTGAAAAGAGGTATAGTTGCTTTTCTACATTTTAGAAGATCTAAATCCATGAGTTTGTTTGTTTTGGATCAATCTTTTACCATATGAAATTTATTGATTTTACTATTTTACCCCTAAAATATACAATTTGAAAATGTTGAATTCAATTTACATTATCTCATAAAAAATAATTTCCAACCTCAAAATAATATTGAAACAATATAAATAAAAAATAATAAATTAATAATTACTAATTAATAAATGAAACAATTAAAATTAAAAAATAAATAATGATTATAAAAATATTAAAATAATTAATACTAATTAATAATTTACACAAATAAAAATAAATGAAATAATTAAAAATTATTAGCTAATAAAAATAACTAATAATTAATAAATAACACAAGTAAATTTAATAAAACTATTAAAATAATTAATAAAAAACATTATTATTATTCACTGAAGCACTGAACCACCACTACTGCTTGTTGCAGCGGCAGTGGGAAGACAGGGGAGGGAGGGAGAGAGAGAGAGAGAGAGAGAGAGGGAGAGAAAGAGGGAGAGAAAGAGGGAGAGAGGGAGAGAAAGAGAAGATAGGGGGAGAGAGAGAGCTACTGTTGGGGGGAGAGAGAGAAGACAACGGCGGTGGCAATGGTGGGGATACAGGGGAGAGAGAGAGAGAGAGAGAGCAAGCAAGCGAGAGAAGACAGGGAAGGAGAGAGAGAGAGAGAGGGAGGGAGGGAAAGCGAGAGAAGACGGGAGGGGAGAGAGCCGCGACTACAAGTTGTAGCGGCAGTGGCGGGAATACAAGGGACGAAGAGAAAGAGAGAGAGAGAGAGAGAGAGAGAGAGAGAGAGACGAGAGAGAGAGAGACGAGAGAAGACATGGGAGAGAAAGCCGCCGCTACAAGTTGTGGTGGCGGTGGCGGGAATACAAGGGGCAAAGAGAGAGAGAGAGAGAGAGAGAGAGAGAGAGAGAGAGAGAGAGAGAGAGAGAGAGAGAGAGAAGACAAGGGAGAGAGAGAGCCGTCGCTGCAATAGGAAGACAGGGTGGAGAGAGAGACCGAGAGAGAGAGAGAGGTTGAATGTTTTATATTTCTAGGTTTCGGGTATCAAGGGTAACTCGGGTTGTTTACGAAAAATTGTAAGGATATTTTGGACATTAGGCCGGCTCTGATACACATCTGAACACATTAAGAGCCAGCCCAAGGTCTGTGATTTTCAAACCTGAAAATTAGTTTCAAACCCAGTTTAAGAGGTACAACCAAACAAGGGGTGAGGTCTAAAAAGTAGCATTTTTGGATTCAGACCTTTAAAAAGTGCAATCAAATGACACCATAGTCTGAATCTTATATTCAGATCTGAAAATAATAGACCTTGGGCCGGCTCTTAATGCGCTCAGATGCATTTCAAAGCCGGTGCAAGGTCGAATCTACCCTTCTATTTTTTAGAAATGATGCATGTTACCCTTGATTACCCCCGAATCCAAAAAACCTAATCATTTCGCAAGGAGGAAGAATGCCTCTCTCACTCTCGCTCAAGGAGGAAGAACGCCTCTCTCTCTCTCTCTCAAAACTACCCCTCTTTCTCTCTCTCTCTCTCTCTCCCCTGTCTTCTCTCTCTCTCTCTCTCTCTCTCTCCCCTGTCTTCTCTCTCTCGCTTTCTCTCTCTCTCTCTCCCTCCCTTGTGTTCCCACCACCGCTGCAAGTTGCAGCGGCGACTCTCTCTCTCCCCTTGTCTTCTCTCTCTCTCTCTCCCCTGTGTTTCCACCACCACTACAACATGCAGCAGTGGTGGTTCGATGAGTAAAAATATTTAATTATAAATTATTTTTATTAATTATTAATTATTTTAATATTTTTATTAATTATTAATTATTTTAATATTTTTATTAAGCATTAATTATTTTTTATTAAATTTACTTGTATTATTAATTATTTTTATTAAATAGTAAATTTTAATTATTTCATTAATTTTTATTTGTTAAATTATTAATTAGTAATTATTAATTATTTTAATATTTTTATAGTCATTAATTATTTTTTTTAATTTTAATTGTTTCATTTATTAATTAGTAATTATTAATTTTTTATTTGTATTGTTTCAATATTATTTTGATGTTGAAAATTATTTTCTTTGAGATAATGCAAATTGAACTCAACATTTACAAATAGTACATTGTAAGGGTAAAATAGTAAAATCAGTAAATTTCAAATGGTAAAGGGTTGATCCAACACAAACAAACTTATGGATTCAGGTCCTCTAAAAAGAAGAAAAGCATATATGCCTCTTTTCAGATTTCAGACACTTAATATCTCTTTTAACTTTTCAAATCTGAATAGAGGGCATTTCCAAGAATCGAACTTGAGACCTCTCGCACCCAAAGCAAGAATCATACCACTAGACCAAATGCCCAGTTCATATGCAATGTTTTTATATCTTTATTAAGATGGGCTTAGGCTGACATCAAACCGATCAGCTCTTCATATCACTGGTTTAACGATTCAATTGACAAGTTAAACACTGATTACACAAATACATAAAGTTGGTCACACCTGGCAACCCTCGAGGATGAAGAGGTACAATCCGATCTGTCATTTACTAAAACACCCCTTATGATTTCATGGATTTATTAAAACCTACACTATTGTTTGTGTCTTACTAAAACACTCCTTATAGTTTACAATTGATTTATTTAGGTCCCGTTTGGTTCGTAGGAATAGGGGTCTGGAATTGGAATCGAAATGGGCTATTCTGGTTCCAACTGTTTGGTTGGGTGGAATCAGAATCGCATTCCCATTCCTTTTGGAATGGCATTCTTCCATTTGAGGAAATGACCATTCCCTACCCCTCCCTTGGGAATGAAATCTCTTTCTTGTTGATTTCAATTCTCATTCCCATTCTTGTCTGAAGTCAATAGACTATGGGAATAGACCATTCCAATTCCGATTCCAACTGTGAACCAGACTGACTCTTAATTGACCTTCTATTAGATAACAATGGAAAATGACAATTGTGACCTTAATGCCTATTTGAATAAAATTAATCGAAAGAAAATAAAAATAAAATACTATTTTTGCCCTTAATAAGACATGAGAAATCACTCTATTTGGTTCTATTTGGTCAATTTTGTTTTTTGTATGAAGAAGTGTTAAGGGTGCTTTTGAAATAAATAATCATGGGTCCATGCCCTTCAACATTTTTCACTCAGTTTAGGTGATCATACTTTTATTTTCAGATGGCAAAACAAACACTTCTTAGTGAAAGATCGATTAAGTAAATAGGTTGCAAAGTATAGGAGGTATTTTAGTAAAATAAAAAATATAGGATAAATTTCGTAAATCTATGAATCTACAGGGGTTGTTTTAATAAATGACCCAACAAAGAATAATAATGTATCCTATCCATTAGTAAAATTAGTAATAATGGGAGTATAAATCAGGGTGTATCTGGGGCTAAGACTTAATGAATGTCACCTTAGCTTAATAATTCATAAATGAAAGAGAGTTCGAAAAGGATGTTTTTCATATAAAAGTACTGAAACATGATGGGCAAAACTGATGGATGAATCGGGAGTCTTCCGTGACATGTGGATACCACTTCACTTAAATGGAAAATTCTATAAAACAATATGAGCTTATTTTTTATGTATGGAGCTGAATGTTTGGCAATCAAAAAGTAGCATGTACAAAAGATGAATGTGGAGTAGAAATGGATCAGGTTCAATCCAATTCAATAAATATTTTGGACTGGTCTAATTCAATGTCTGGAGTTGGACCATCCAATTTGTTCAAAATTATTTTAATTTAGATTAGTTCTGACCCAAACGGCCAAATCTGGTCCATTGACACCTATATATTCTTATGTTCTATCAATGGACCAGATGATATTGGCTCAATCCAACCCAATTCAATATAAATTCATTACAGATGGACCGGGGTCCAATCCAATCCAATAAATACTTTGGAACATTAAGTCTGGACTGGTCCAATTCAATGTCTTTTTTTGGTCTGTTCAATCTGTCCAAATTGATTTTGGTTTGGATGGGGTCCAATCCAAAACCGATCCATTGACACCCCTACATATGGATGAGTGGTAAAAGTAGGAATGATGGGATTAAAAATGAAGTCATATGAAGAAACTTAGGAATAGCTCCAATAGATGATAAAATGAAAATAAATTGAGATAGTTTGATCACATGCATAACAACACCCATTAGAAAAAGTGATATGCTATAAACCAATAAGGACTTAGGAAAAAATAATAAGAAATTATTTAAGTACAATTTAAGACATTGAACATAATGGAATTGTGAATTGTGAATATGAATGATGTACAAATTTACTAAAGCATCATAGCTTGGTCTCATAAAGTCATTTTCAAGCCATTATATTCATGATATACAATAACACTTTCATTATAAGTTTATTTTATTAATAACATAATATTCTGCTAATTATAGTTTAATTTATTATTGGTATTGGATATCCTGATCTGAATCCAATGGATATGTTTTGTATGAAAATATGAATTTTAATAAATAAAATTTAGATCCAGATATATCAATTCGATCTGAACTGTTTGTGGCCTTATCACTTCTAAGTCATTTCCCATATCCAGATTGAAGAATGACAAGCCACCAATCCACCATAAAAACCTAGAAACTCACTGCATGTGAATTTAGGGAAGGAGCGGACAAAGCTTCTCATTGGAAGGCAAATGGGACACAGGACATAATCAAGTTTCCTCTAATCTCTTGGAGAAAAAAATGTCCTTTCTAATCCTCGTGGGTTTGATGTTTCAATGTCAATGTCAATAGTTGTACCACTCGGGCTCCCACAATCCCACTCTAGTTACCAACTCATATTCATGAGGTTCGAATCGGACTCAAAATAGGGAATCCAATCCAGAGTTTGGGTAAGGATTGGGCCTTGGATTTTATTGAAATTGAACATATTGAGCCCAACTTGTATTACATGCAATTGTTATGTCGGGGCTAATTGGGCCCACAAGAAATGACCCATCTTGAGGAATTGACATTCGATTGGGCCATTGGACATGGACCATATTGTCCCCAACTTACCGATTCAATTTATGCACATATGATGTTTGTGGGTCCCGCAACCGAGAGAGAGAGATGTGTGTGGCCCCAACATCACATGTGCGGTTATTAATTTGATTAAAACCGTTTTAACTACTGTTATAGTGAATAGTGAAAGGAATGGTCAGACCGTCCGGTCTGATTCCATTGCATATATAAATAAGGAAAAAATGGAGAGCGAGAAGAGTTTGAACTCAAAAGGAAAACGGTGGAAATTGAGAATTTGAGAGAGAGAGAGAGAGAGAGAGAGGGGACAGGGGCGTTGATATCTTTTTTGTCTGAATTCTGAAAAGCAGGGGAATCCTGAATCCATTTGTGGTGATCCATAAGTTACGCGACAACACCAGCCATTTCCTCCAACCTTATTACATATTTGAATAAAATTACAAAGACCAGATAGATTATAGATACCCTCATTTTGGTTAAAATATCTTTATATCACATGATATGTTCAGTCTCTCATAACCTTTCTAATCATGTCATGTATTCATATCTTTTTAAGGACCAAACTGCTCTTTCTAATCAAATCTTCATACACTTCAATCTAGTATTTTACATTTTTAGTTTATTGGTGTCTATGACATTTTTTGGCTCAAATAGCTTAATTAAACTGACACTTAATGTGATAAATTTCTTTTGATTGTTGGTCATTCTATTTTTTTTTTTTTTTTTTTGGAGTGTGTTAGGCGAGGACAGACAGTGTCGGAGATATACAAATGGTGAAATGGGGGCATAATTATAACCGCATGAGGGAGCTATTATTTGAAGAATGAATATTCGGTATATACAATGTTTTAAAAATCGATCCGGAATCGTTTTGGCCATCAGTTTTTGGATTGATGGTTTAACCATTCAATTTTAACAAAAAATTGTAAAAATTAAAAAAATAATTAAAATAAAAAATAATAAAAAACTGTTGAATGGGTCAATGATTTGACCATCTGAGTTAATGAATGGTTAACCAATTTAATTTAAAGGTTTTTAACTATGAACTGGATTTGGAGTAAAACAGAACCAATTGCCTAAATGATGCCAGTCGGACCCTCCGAATCAACCACGAGTATATATATGTAAAATGTTGAGGGTACTTATGTCATTCTACATTTGTCATCAAGAGACTAAAAGTGTTACCCAGAATTCTTGAGTTCATATATATAATTTCAGAGGCATTTGTATGATTTCTTTTCAGGCATGTGATTTTCTCTGATCAAACAGAAACAGGAACAGACAGGGCCTCTACAAACTACTCGGTCGTCATGCAAGTCTGAGTGAATCCTATTGACTTTGACTTGGCCAAAATTCCACGCTTACAATCCTTGAACCGAAAATGCCAAATCCACGGTATCGGATGACTAAAAATCATTTGGTACGGTACATGGCGATGTACAAAGAGGGGAAGCCAACTAACCAGATATCAGAGATTAGAAGGGGAGGACTGAGGAGGGGGGGCTGCTGTAAATTCGGAAAGGACAAAATGATTGATGGATTTGTGAAATGTGAAGTGAAGTGGCGGTAGCTCCTTAAATTTATGATCTATAATTTCGCTTTGGTCGTCCGCAACTTTCTGCAACCCACGTTTCTCCTTGAGTTGGCTTTTTTTTCTTTTTCTTTAACCATCTATCTCCCTCTCTCTTTCCTCCGTTTTTTGTTCGAGACGGGAGAGTTGAGAGTTGAGAGAGAGAGCGAGAGATCTGGTCGTGGGAAATTCGGTTGTTCTTGCTGTGTGTGGAGGATAGAAGCAGCATGTCGTTTGCAGGAACAACCCAGAAGTGCCAAGCCTGTAATAAAACAGTTCATCTGGTGGATCAGCTGACCGCTGATAACCGTATCTTCCATAAGTCCTGCTTCCGATGTCACCACTGCAATGGCACCCTCAAGGTATATATATGTTTTCACCATAATTTCCTTCAGCTCAGTTTGGAAGGAGTATAAATGCAAATATGTAGAATGCAAAACCTTGTATTTTGTATTATTTTATATGTATTTGCACTCTAGATATTTGTATTTTCACTCCTTCCAAACTGAGCCGAATCTTTTCATTCCACCACTACTAGTGCAAATGCATCCTAGCTAACATCTGTTTCAATTCATTAATTTGTTCCTTTTCATTTTGTTGTTGTCTTTGTTGTTCAAAGAACATTATTTCAATCTATTTCTTCCTCAAGCGTCCCCATCAGCTAGTGTTAATTAATGTTGGGTCTCTGGTCTGTATTGTAGACCATGTATCTATCTATCTATCTATAAAAAATAATGATGGGTGATGGATCTCTGGTTTCTACGTGCATTACGGTTCCTGAATTGAACATGTACAACTCCTCAGAAAAGTAGAAACAAAAAAAGCAAATCACCGTTAATGTTGCTATTAACTCTCATTTGTTGATTCTTAACTAATGCAGCTTGGCAACTTTAGTTCCTTTGAGGGGGTTCTGTATTGTAGACCGCATTATGATCAACTTTTCAAGAGAACCGGCAGGCTGGACAAGAGTTTTGAAGGTAATAGCCAGAAAACCTTGATATCAAAATGATCAACTCATTACGACCTCCATATTCCCATTTTCTAAGACTAGACCTTCCTTTTTTTTTTTTTATTTTGTTTTTGAATGTTGTTTCAGGAGCACCAAAAGTTGCGAAATCAGAGAAACCTGTTGACAGCCAGGTAATCTACCTACAGTCTAGGGTGCATTATATGTACCAGTTCAACAGATGTTAATTTGTATAGATTTCCACGTTTAGAGTTGATTTGAGATAACAGTTTCCAAGTATCTTGACATATATATATTGGTTTGGCTTGAACAGAGTGTTGGCTCGAATAGGGTTTCAAATATGTTTGGAGGCACCCAAGAAAAATGTGTGGGGTGTAAGAAGACTGTATATCCGCTTGAAAAGGTAAATTAAGATATATAAGATAGTATTCCTTTTACCTTCAAATTAGTTGAAAGAGGTAGATATGACATTGCAATTGCATAGAATAAGAATAAGCAGGGTGTAGTTGTTTAATTCTACATACAGGTAACGGTGGATGGAAATGTCTACCATAAGATCTGTTTCAGATGCGTACGTGGAGGCTGTGTTCTTAGCACATCCAGCTACATTGCACACGAGGGTAAACTCTACTGCAGGCACCATCACACCCAGCTATTCAAGGAGAAAGGCAATTACAGCCAACTTGAAAATGACAAAGGCAATAAGGAGCCAGCAACTTGAAAAGCAACATACAACTTCCGTTGAAGCTAGTCGCTGCTGAATCATCATCTTCTTTTCATTTAAGTCTCATTTTGGTCTCCCTTCTCCATTATTGCTTCACTCACTTAATCCTTTTCTTTCCCTATAGTCAAATGAACTTCAATTCTACGCTTATTTTCCTGTATTTGTTTTTTTTTTCTTTTATGTTTTCTCCTTGGGTTTCTTTCACAGTTTCACATTGTGGAAGCCAAGTTAAGAGATGGGTTTGGCCCATTTTCTTGTCATCATAATATGGAAAGTTTTATTATGAAATATTTCCATTAATTTCTTGACAGGTCTCTAGATTTTTAATAAAGATGAGTGGTCCGAAATGGCTTAATTTGTATAATCTCGTCCCCCCATCTTCTCGGTCTCTTCTATTCATTAGTTTGTTTCTTGGTAAAAAATCAATGACCTGGGTCAATCAAGAACCATTTTTTGTCATTAATTAATACGATCAGAAATGATTTTGTTATCTTTAACTTATAGTAAATGACTAATAGCATAGAGATGAAAGCAAATGAAGGCAGCACAGTTGCTAGCTGATAACTCCCTGTACCAACCTTCAACTCTGCCCTCTATCCAAGGAAAACATCTTATAAGCACCTTAAACTACTTGCGGCTTGTGACTAGTTGGACTCAGTTTGGAAAGAGTACAAATACAAGTACTTATATACAGTGCGTACTGTATATGTTGTATTGTAAACCTTGTATTTGCACTGGGCATGTTTGTATTTGTACTCTTTCCAAATTAAGCCTAGGCTCAATATGAAAAGAGTACAAATACATATAATATAATTCTACTACAAGATTTTGCACTCTACATATTTATATTTATATTCCTTCAAAACTGAGCCTATAGTTACAGTTTATAAACCTACAACAACAAGATGCAACCGCTTTGAAGAATATGGGTATTTAGAATTTAGCTTATCGGAAAGGCTTCTGCTGGAAAACGATGAAGGTTTTATATTAGATGGTCGGAACGTATATCCATATTCGATACACAATTCTATTCGCTAGACTTTGGAATCGAGCTGCGATTAATTTTAGCTAGTCAATAATCTAAATTATATGGAACTTACCATATTGAAACATTATCCTAGTTGAGTCTAATAATTGCCAAGTTTATTGAAAGAATTTTGCTCCTCTTCAAGCTCTATTTTCATTCATGCAAACTTTTCTACTCAATCACCTAAATTCTTTGACAAGTTCTTGGACTTGGAGGATTAGTAAAATGTTGATATTTTTAAAGAAAAAAGAGCCTTGACTTTACTTTTTTTCTTTCTTTTATAAATTTCAGAGAAATCATTATGAAGAAAAGTTTGAAGAGCTTTGATTTTATTATAGGCATAGCTCATGAATCTGATGACCTGACCAATAAGATATTAAGATTTGTGGGCCGCGCATACAACTAACAACTTGATTATATAGAAAATTCATTAGATGGAAATAGAATGGGACAAAGTTTTCCTTGTAGCTATTAATAGAAATGCCTTGTGGCTAAATATGCTTTGCAGTCCAAAATGAACAATTGCAGTTTAGAATTCAAAGACTGAAGAGAAGTTTGAATTATTACTATAGGTCCGAATCTGAAGCCCTGCATGCCCAGGATCCTAGGCCAATTAGACAGAGAGCGTGGGAATTAATGGGACAAATCAGGATCTTTTAACAACCCAGTCATTTTTCGGGTAGCTGAACACTTTTTTCGTCTTGCACTTTTCCCATGCAGCTCTAGGATTTGTATTTCTTATGTTCCGTCAAAGGCAGTATTCTTGATATGGAAAAGATTGAGAAGAAGGGAGCAAAGACACTCCGGATTGTGTGCTATGCTCAACAAGCACAGAGACAGCAAACCATTTGTTTATACATTTCAATTATCTAAAATTTTTGGAATGCAAGTATAGTTAACTGATTTACATGTGGAAGTTTCTTTCTCAGATATGCCGCACTTGTTTGCACTGTATTTGTCGTGCACTTCCATTCAGTCTGTGATAGGTGTGGTCTCAACTCTCATGTAAGGGGGTGCTCTATTTTCTTGTCTGTCCATTCACATGGCTTCAGTTCAGCCTTCAAGGAAATATCACACATTTCCTTTCTCAATTTGATAGTATTTTCGTGAGCTCTTACTCTTGATATATTGTCAGCAATTGAAAATTGAAAATGTCCAGTGCCTCGGTGTGTACGGGTACCGATCCTTCTATGATCACTCTTGGCCACACCATATATAGTAATGAAAATACAATATTTGTTAAAAAATAAATAAAGGTTTTGGAAGGTCCCATGAGCAACTAGAGCTCAGCTAGAGATAGCTGAAGAAAGGAGAATGGGTGGGGGGTCGTAGGGGAGGTCTTCTTCCTCGATGATTTGGGTTTCTCACCGCAATGATGTGGAAGGTCTGCACAAAGCTTCTTTACTTCCTAACTTATTAAAAAATGTTAAAAACTGTTTCTGTACAATAGTAGGGCGTTCTCCAGACTATGAGTCATGACACAGAGCAAGGACACATAATCACGATAATAAATGGGCAAGAGCATAAAGACTTGCAATTTTAACAGGAAGCAATGGCAACTGTGTTTGAATTACATGGCCCCATGAAATGAAAAAACCTGACTCTGCCCCTGCCAAATTATTCCTTCGCTCTTGGAATGTTGCAGGGTCTTTAACCTAAAATGAATTTTGGAGGAACAAAACCTGTTAGTGAGCAGCAGCTTCTAAAGAGAAAATTATTAAAGTATGGCAAATATTTTGATCTCTAGTGAAGGATTAGCTAGTTGCTAGCTTGCAAACAGGGGAGACACCACAATAAAATTTATTCTAAAAACCAAGATGCTATAGTGTTAAGGTAGAACAAACCCAAAACCAAAATCGATTGGCAAATATTAGAGAACACAACTCAAAATAAAGGAACTCAAGAAAAGCACACAGATTTATGTGCTTCAGCTTATAGCCTATGCCCACGGGTGAAGGAGGAACAGAAATCCACCATGAAAACAGCAACAAAGAATACAAAGTTGTGCAAGCACTCTCTCTCTTTCTCTCAAAAACCTAAACCCCTATACACATGAATTCTCTCTAACAGGTTTTTTCCCTCTATTTTCTCATGCAAGCCAGAGAGATAAAAGAGAAAAGCCCCAACAACATAACATAACGTATTTGGGTCAGACTCATGCAGGTTGGGACATGGATCAGGCCACAACAAAGAAATCAAGGTTCAATTCAACGTATAGCAATAGTAATAAAACAAGAGCTTATTGAGAATAATAAAAACACTGAACAGGATCCCGGAACAATGGGTCCTAATAGGAGGATAAAACAATTTTACAATTTAATGAAGGGGAAGTAAAGGACCACTACCACTATCACCGAGTATTCTTACAAAGTGTAGAAGATGACCTTTAAAAGTGAGATACGGAGTCTGTGAATCAAAGAAGTCAGATGATCCATACTTTCTAAGCTTTCTTTAAGGCTTGCATTTTCAACCTTCATCCTGTAACACGGACAACAGAGAATGAGCAAAACTAAGTTTTGCATGGAATTTTTTTTTTTTTTCTTTTGTTTCTTTCCTCCCTCGTAAATAATCAAGGAGTGCATGAAACAAACATATGTTATCCTCATATTAAAAAGGTTGGGCACATTATTGGAGAAACCTTATAAAAAGGAGAGAAGTTAAATGATACAGGAATAATCCATGTTTAAAATGATTTTGGTTCTGAAATTCAGTGCCAAAGAATTGTTAAAAAAATAAAAAGCCTTGAGAAACAAGAAATAACAAAAGATTAGTGAAAAAACAATTTGCCCGAATGAACATAGACAAAAAGAAATGTTTGTACATGTGCTAGGCAACTGCATCAAAACGATCTTTTTTTTTCTTAGTCTGATTATGATACTGGAAAGGCAGAATATCTAAAAAACTGACAACCAATCAACCTGTACCATAGAAGTGGTAAACAATCAGCATGTATGCATCAAAATTCTCCCACGAGGGGGGGAGGGGTCTGATTGGTCAAGTTCTTCCAGTATCATACCATTCTGGCATCATAGAAATTGCCCTAATATTTAATATACATCTTAAAATTTCCCTTTGATCAATCTTCTTTCTACCTCTTCTCTTACCTGCATAAAAGCAATAAGAGGACCTAGTATTGCTGTGGACTAGTGTTGAAAGGAAAACAAGGATATTGGGAAGAAAAGTAACAATGTTAGTATTTGGATTGATCTCACAGTGGTGAGAGTAGCATATTGGGACCATACATAGGAACTTAAGAGTTGATAAATAGATGCAGCTTGCAGGAAGGTGATTCTAGATTGTTTACAACCTGATAATGAAAGATAAAACTAAATTCTGTTGGCTGCTCTTCAGGTAATCCAGGGTCATCTGCTGTGAAAGGTGTATTTTAGAGATTGTAATGGATCCATTGTTACAGTTAACACCAGAGCAATAGGGGATGGAAATTCAGTAAGAGCTAGATCCTTTCTTTATTACAAGGCCTCATACTTGCATCTGTTGCAGAGTGGAATATCTTAGAATTAGAAGGGGCCTTTAAAGTTCTTATTAGATGAATAATAACCAACTCTGAGGCCCCTTGGACCCTATGGCATCAGGAGTGAAAAATAAAAGCCCCAGGTGGCTGGGTATAAACCAACTCTGCGGACTCTATGGCATCACAGAGGTAAGTTTCAAGAACATTCAATGACACAAGGGAAGAGTAGGAAGACAATCCCTCGAGTGGGGCTCCAGGCCATCAAGCCCCAGGTATAACTTTATAAGCCAAAATGCTAGATTTAAAGTTTTCCATTAACTACAAGTCAGCATTTGCTGCTCTAGTTTCAGGTGTTCCCTAATGTTTTTCTTCCATCATTGATAGAATTGTTATGATCTTGTTTAAATAATTAAAAAAAAAATTATGGAATAGGTTAAAGGACTTTTTATCAGATCAAATTCAACTCTCCTATATGAGATTGTTGATATCATCAACTATCAAGGTTTCAACATAGTTTTTATGTTTTGGTTTCAAAGTTCAAAGCTAAAAGAATGTTTTTTGAAAACAAGGAGCTCTACACAAAAATTTGGTAATAATAACAACACATCATGCATTTTCTAGCAGCCATCATAAACCATTGATACTTCCCCAGACCTTGCAAAATCCACAGCTTGGTTAGATCTTTTATTGGTGAAAATGCCTTGATTATTTATGCTATCATCGGCTTCATTTCCACTTGCTTCAAGTCTACCAACCCAACGGCGCAGATATGTTTTCTTCAACAAGTTTCTCAATCTTCCATCTTTTTCATGAGTAGCAATGCTTCTATGCCCAATGTTAGCCAAATGACTTCCCTGATTCATTTCATGACTGATGTTTCTGCATGAATGCATTACACAATAGAAGCATCACAAACAAAAGCAAGAACAGTAAACTCCATAGCTTACAAATGCAATGCTTATCATTCAAAATTTTAATGGAAGAATAAAATCATGAAAAAGAAAGAAAGAAATGGGGGGAAAAAAGAAAAAGTTCAAATATGCGAATAAAGATAGTATCTCAGAATGTAATTCTACCATGCAAGTTGGGGAGATATTTCATGTAAGATAAATAGGAAATGTTTAGAACAAAGAAACAGTTAATTTTGATTCCCACTACAAAGGATGGTATGATGGCAGACAGGGTCTTCTGTGGATTTTATGTTTTTACCAAGTAATTAGAAAGTATTCCTTAGCTTTGATGTCAGAATATGTAATACTTAACCTCCCAAATATAATGAGGAGGTTATCATTGTCATTCTGGTTTTTTGTCATTTCTCGCTCCTTTCTCCTCTCCAACTTCCTTTCAAGTCATCATCTCAGGGCAGGAAAAAAACAGAAGATGCTATCGATACATACAGGGGTGTATGTGCACACGTAGAGATAGAAGGAAGACAGACAGATGTATCAACCAGCTACAGTTTCTCCTTTGTTTTAGGTACTCTACGACATCATGTTTCAAGCTATCTTTTTTTTTTATACATAAAATTCACTTTTATTATCAATGAGAAATAAAAATTACAAGCAACCCATTGAGAGGCACAAGATTCTTCCTCTCCCTACAAGAAAGTTAAAACATTACATTTTAGCCCAATACAAACAAGTCCTAGTCACTCCTTGCTTAACTAAAGTATCCACCATCCCATTAGCTGATCTTCTCATCCATTGTATCCTCAAATTCATCCATCTAGTGAGCCATTTAAACTTTTTCATCTTATTCCTAAAGCACCAAATTATGGATTCTTGTATAAAGTTCATGCATGCATGACAATTTTATACAAAATCAGCAAGAGGTAATGGGCTGGGCCAGGCTGGGCTTTGGGCCTATAACTTCAACTATGAAATATTAAATGTATAATATAAAACATTGATATATTTGAAGTTACAAATAAAGTTTATGTTATACTTTATAATAATATGAAATAACACATACATATATATTATAATAATATAACAATAATTGTGGACCAGATGCCTAGACACAGAACCTAGGCCCAAGCCCAGAAACTTCTGAGTTGAGCTACAAATGATTACCCCTAGCAAGAGGCAATTAGTTGCATCCTGATTTCTCAAGGATAATCTTCCCCATTCAATTTAGTAGGATTTTTTTCTTGATTCTCCCCAATATCTTTGCCCTACAAGAAAATAATATATTAAGTAGCTGATTATCTTCAAAAAAAAATTGTGTTAAAAACTTTCCTTCAAGGTAATTACTACATTTAATGACATTATGTATAATGTTTTCCCATATCCACCCCTTTATTGAACCTTTAATAAGTGTATACTATGATTTAATATATAAATTTTCAAAACAAAAAGGATCCACATGCCGTACTCATGGAGAGCTTAAGATCCACTTGTTAAATTGATCTAATTTGATCTGTGATTATTTCAGTTCCACTTTGAAATTTGAACAGATGAAGGGGAAAAAGTTATAAAATAAATAAAAAAAAACACTGTGGTCATTATGCTTGCAATTAAATAAAAAGGTCAACAGTGTCCCCATTGTGTCAGAAATATTCAGAGCCTTGTATTCAACTAGAAAACACCAAAGCCAATAAACACTTGGGGGAGGAAATCTTTTACGTCCATTTTTTTTTTCACCTGGACTTGATTCAGTGAGAAAATCTCACTTAATCATGATAATGCAATTATTTAAGGAAACTCTCAAATAATCAATAAAATTTTGCTCAAATTTCCAAAAAATGTCATAATTGCAATTCAAAAAAGAAAGTCTCAGGTCTACTTGTCAAAGAAGAAATGAAAGAGAAAGCCTCAATTGAGCTGCATTGACTGTTTATAAGCATCCAAAAACTTGGAGAAGTTGAAGACAAAAATGCAGAGTTTAAAACAGTAGAATGACAAAATCAATCAAGGTAATTTATTCATTGTTTTAAGTTCAATGACACAAATCATCCAAATCATGTTGTTGCTCTCTTCTTATGGTTATCAATTCATTTCAAATTATAACAGAATTTGTCAACACACATCACTTCTAGGAGCCACAAAGTTGTTTTGTTATAAAGATGAAAGGATTACAACTGGCTAATAGAACTAAACACATACAATAGTGTCATATTCCTAAACAGAAAAAGATACATACTCCTGAAGTAGTTGATATTCCTGCCTCAATTGAGCCAACTCCATAAGAGCCTTCACCTTCTCATTAGTCACCTGGATCAATCAATTAGGTGCTCATCAAATAGAAGATCCAGTTAACCAACTGGAAATGGTGGTTCTGTAGGGTTACATTTTTAACATCCAAGGCATAAGCAACAGGCAATTTGAACCTCTGTGCATAAAAATTACATAAATAGCATAAAGCAACTAACATGTTAAATGTGAAAAAGAACAAGACTAAACTTATTCATTTTTTTATTGGTAATTAAAAAGTTTCGTAGGAATGTAGGATAACCATAGGAATGATGAACAAAAAGAGGAAGAATAGTTATTATCTAAGTGATAATGTGATATACGATTTTATGAAATGTGACACAAAAATAAACAAAATATATCAATGCATCACTAGATCCTTCCTCCAACCTGTTGTGCTATCAATTTGAGACCTTGAATAACAGCCAACATTTCTGCTCTCAGAGAATTACCAACACATAAAGCTCCTGAAGAGCTTAGCAGAATGTCTCTTCCCTTGTCCCCACCATCCTTCCCATCTCCGAATCACCTGGGTTGCCCAAACAGCAACCATCAAAGTTGAACTTTTTTCTTCCAGCTTTTGGAGGTAGTCAATTTATGGCCACCAGAGGTTTCCAATTCAATACATTAGCCACAATATGCCACCCCCTTAACAGGTCACCATTTTGAATCCTTGAAACTCCTTACGCACCAACACCTAGTATGCAATTTTCACTTTAATCAGCTCAATTAATATTTCCACCTCAAGTTCTTTATTTTCAAACAACCTTGCATTTATTTGCCCATATTCTCTGTAGCAATGTTTTCAACCCGCCGTTGACCCAGTCGGTCGAACTGTTCGAACCGTCACCCGGTCAAGATTCTGGGTCCGATTCAGTCAAGACCCGCTAGACGGTCAAAAACTATTGACTTGGTCAAGAACCATTCAACCCAGCAGCTTCGACCGTTGACCTGTTCGACCCGATGACCAAGTCACGGGTTGCACACTCAATGCATGCAAACTTTCAGAGGCCATAACTTTGCACTCCAATGTCTAATTGGGGTGATTTTTTTTTTATTTTGGGTAACTTTTCGAAGTCAATGCATCCCAAAGGGCCATAGACGCCTTACCCCACTGTTTTCATGAAAAAAAACCCTTTTTTTACCTCAATTTGCAATTTTAATATTTTTTATAAATAAATAAATTAAAAGCTGAATTAAAAAACATAAATTAAATATAAAATAATACATACAACATATCTAAAACATATTTATACATTATTTATGTCTAAAACATATATTTATACACATATATACATATAATACACATATATATATGTATATAAATATATATACTTAATACATATATGCACTGACGTGGCATGGTCTGAACCATTCGACCTGGATAGTCGAACCATTGACCTGTGACCTGGAGGAAAAAACGATTCGACCTCCAGGTAGGTTTTTAAAACATTGCTTTGTAGAATCGCAGCCTTAGCACTATGCCATATGAAGTCATTTGTAGGAACCTAGGAGTAGATAGGTGATAAAATGAGAGAAAAATAGACTAAGATGAGCTGGTAACGTGCATAGAAGACCATCAATATCACCAGTTAGAAGAAGTGATTTGTTACAAGTTAAAGGGGCTAGAAGGGCTAGGGGTAGACCAAAAAGGACATGGGTATAAATAGTAAGCAATGATTTAAGCACTCATAATTTAACAGTAGATATGGCATTAAATAGAATGGATTGGTGAAACAAGATTCATATAGCCGACCCCAAATAGTTGGGATAAGACATAGATGATGATGATAATGACGATGTTGATCTCAAAAAATCTTGTGAGAAGAGATCCACACCTAGCAAGAAGGGACAAGCTAGAAAAAGATTATTAGAACTTTCTCCACTCTGAAGACAGAACATACACATGCAAGGATAGTACTATGGCTTTATTTTCCTTTGGAGTCTGTCACAAGTATTGGTGATTTGCAAGGAGGCTTCCCAATAGAAAACCTTAACTTTCAAAGGTGAAGTACCAATCCAAATTGCTTACCATGGGAAAAGAAGAAAGAGAAGATTGAGAGTTGGTGAATTCTAGTTGTTTAAGGAATGAAGGAATTGAAAAAAGTGCCACTACGACAAGAAGCCCACAGCTTTTCATAACCCCAAAAAAGAAGGAAAATAGAGCTCAATTTTTGGATAAGGTCCATAGATTCAGATACTTCCCTCTCTTCCAAAACTCTCCTCAACCTAGGGTTCTAAGAAAGATTTCCATCAACTAAGGATACCAAGTCCACAATATATTCATTTTTAAGCAAGGAGAGATTGGACAATCTAGGATAGGATTGGAAAAAAGGTGAGTCTCCCCAATAAAGATCTTCTCAAAACTTCACCTTTCCCATTTGAGGATCATATCTAATGTGCCAAGAGAAAATAGTTAGATGCCCTTGGGAATCTAGAGATACCTAATTCCCAACTATTAGAATTCAAACCATAAATTTTCTTGATAACCAAATGCCACAAAGCAATGTTGGAAGACTTGGACTGAAAACAGAATCAGAAAACTTGGCAGGTCACAAAGTTGAACAGTTTGACCACAACTCATAAATAATATAATAATAAATTTTATGATTTTTACCATGTGTCTAAGAGGTGGTCAAATGGTTAAGGTGTTGTATTTTGATACAACTGCCCAAAAGGCATGTAGGACATTGGTAGTACATTAACTCACATGACCAAGAGGTTTCAAGTTCAAATCTTCCTATTGGCATTTTGAAGTTTGTAACAATTTAGTGACCCAAGCTGGAAAGCTCCTAGGTCTCACAGTTGGACTGACCAGTCCAATCCAAGTCTTACAACACTGCCATAGGTTTTTTTTCCCCTTGGGAGAATCTCATAATTCAATGTACATATGTTGTTATGCTGTCTGCAAGTAATACTTTCTAGTCCCCTATAAAACAGAGAGACCCACAATCCCCACATAGAAGTTAACCCTTCTATGCAACAACTTTCTAGCTTCATTCTTTGCTTGAACTAAAGCACCAATCAGCATTTGCCTCCTCAACAATGGGGGGCGGGGTGATTAGAGGTAAGTTTGCATGCTTCTATAACTTGATAGGTCCAGAAATAGAACCAAGCAATAATGACTTCTGACCAATAACCTTAATCAGCAAGATGGAGGTTGTAGATGCAGCAGCAAAGTACGTTTAGTGGGGAAGATGGAGGTTGCACTGCATGTGAGAAGGATGGGGAAGATGGAGGAAAGAATGAACATGTTGAAGGCGAGCTTGGTTGGAAGAGTGGTTGGGAAAGACATGGAGGTGGTCCAAGCAAAGAAAGTTGGAAAACTGGGTGGTATTGGAGTGGGGGAAGGTAAAAAAATAATGGGGGTTAGGAAGCTGAGTGGAGGTCTACTGTTCATATTTCATAATGGACAATTGGAGTGGGTCTTAGAGTCAGAAACATCAAAGAATAGAGATATCAACCTAAGACTAGACTGGTGGTTCCTAGCAACAGGGGAAATTTCTGCTAGAAGGTGGAGGCATGTGGTTTGGATTGGAGTGGTTGGCATCCCTCTGCACGCATGGAGCATCTTAGCCTTTAAAGAAATTGAAAACCATTGCAATTGATTCCTAAAGTTTGACAAGAAAAACAGGACTTGGGAAAAGTTGGGCCTGGTGAGGATAATGATTGAGGTGGTGGAGACATCTACTACCCAAATGTGATGGTTCTGGTTTTTGCGAGGGAGAAATATATTTGAGGTGGTGGAGACATCTACTTCCTCAATTCCTCAATTTTATCAGGTATGAAGTTTGTTCTGGCAACTCTGTCCATTTTTAGGAGGATATTTGGGTAAGAGACACACCTTTAAAGGATCTGTTCCCTTCGCTATTTTCTGTTTCTTTGTACAAAAAAGAGTTGGTCTCAAAATTTGTCTCACCTTTGGGAACACCCTTAGATCCTACTTGGGATTTTGGGTTTCGTAGAGGACTTAGGATGATGAAATTGAATCTCTTTCTGTTTTGCTTGGTTGTCTTAATCAGGTTTGTTTGGATCCCTCCAAGCCAGATAAGAGGGTTTGGACTCCTAGACCCAATGGAACCTTCACTTGTGCTTCTTTCTTCAAGTCCATCTCTCAACTTTCTACTCACCAACCCTTTTCGTCAAAAGAAATTTGGTGCAGGCTAGTTCCCCAAAAAATTATGGCGTTTTGTTGGGAAGTATTCCATGAGAAAGTAAACACTCTAGATAACCTACAAAAGAGAAGACCTTTCCTCTGTATTTCTCCTAATTGGTGTATCCTCTGTAGAGCTCACGATGAGGATTGTTACCACCTATTAATATCTTGTCCCTTTTCTGCAGACCTTTGGGCTTGGCTACTTTCGTTGTTTGGGAGTAGTTGGAGTCTACCAACAGAAATTTACATGCTCTTCAACCACTCTACCTTTTATTGGCCTACAACAATAGGGAGAATTATGTGGAGATGTGCTCGTGCTGCCTTGATTTGGACTCTTTGGGAAGAAAGGAATATTAGAATTTTTCAAGAAAAGGAAAGGAGCAGTCAGGAATTGAAAGACTGTGTGTTAAATAGGGCAATACCTTGGAAATCTTTCATCAATTCTCCTTTAATGACCTTTGGAGAAATTGGTCAGCAGTAGCGAGGTGTTCATCTCTAAAGGACAAATCAATTACAAGCTGGTCTCCTCCATCCGAAGGCTCACTAAAGTTGAACTTTGATGGAAGTAGCATGGGTAATCCAGGATTATCCGGAATGGGGGGTGCTTTGAGAAATGAGAAGGGAGAGATTTTGTTGCTCTACTCAGGTCCCTTGGGAATTGGGGACTCCATCAGGGCAGAACTTTTAGCTTCTGTACAAGGGGTGCAATTTGCAAACCAGATAGGGGTACAATACCTAACAATCGAGGGGTGGGGAGATCAGCAAATACTTTATCAGATGTGTTAGCTAAGCAAGGGGTAAATAGGGAAGAATTGTTTTGGGCTCAGTTGTGATTCTTGCTTTTCTTTCCTAGTTTACTTGTAAGATTCAAGGAGGGGCTGCAGTTCGCGCCTCTCCCTGGGATGTTGTATGAACTCTCTAAATCTGCTTCTGAATTAATAAATTTATTATCATTCATCAAAAAAATATATTTGAGAATCATAATAGAAGGTGAAGATGGGGCATTTCCCTTTCGAGGAATGGAAGGGAGGATTGGAGTGGAGTCGGAGAAAAGGAGGACGAAGTAATAGGAAAGGAGGCAGTGGAGAGGAAGTCAAATAATTGTTCGATGAAAGAAGAGGGTGAGGTGGCTGTTTTGAAGGGTAGAAAAGCTGACATGGAGGTAATTGGGTACAGTGGGTCAATGGATGGAAGGCATGTGGCAAATGATTTGGGTTTAGATTTGGAAGTTCAAGAGTCGGGTGAAGAGGTGGGGAAAAAAGATAGGGAACAAGTGTTAACCAATGATCTTAAAGAAAAGGGGAGGAGTGGGGTCCACTTTTTTAAGAATTTGTGCAAGGATTTTAAAGCGAGAAACCGATGAAGAAGGTTGTAAGTGGTAAGGGGCATTTTTGGAAAGTTGAAGCAAGGAGTAATGGGATCTAGAGTCCAAAGAGTTAGAAAGTTTCGAAAAAAGAGAGGAAGTTAAGAAGACCAATGGATATGGATTGTAACAAGGTCTGAGAAAGGAAAAAAGATCTGTCATAGAAGAAAGAAGATCGAAGGTCCTTGCAGAGTTGCAGCTGCTTCCCCTCAAAGTGAAGATGTTCATCAGGTTGGAAACACAGACCCTGAGGCGGAGATGAGTTCATGGGCAGTTGACAAGGAAGACCAAAATCAAGAACATAGTAAAGCAATCCAAGGTAGAATGTGAAAGACTTCCGCCTGGTGAAAAATCTCTCGAGATAGTTGCATAGCTGAATTCGTAGGTAAGTCCCAATCCTTCTCTTTCTTTGCCTTCCAACAAGGAGGGGAGGACAGGTGCAGGGGTGATGAAGAGAGCATTTTTTTTTTAAGAATAAAAGTAAAATTTTATCAAAACAAAAACAGTTAACAAGCTGTACATGTGTCAAGATAACACCCTAAATCAAAGCAAACATACATCAAAAACTTCAGTTCAGATTGAACTGATTCACATTACAAGTTTGAATCTCTAAAATGTCCCAAATATTATCAGCAAAGTATGAAGGTCTGGTTTGCTCAAATTCTGGAAGAGAAATGACCCAGCTTGTCATGAGTTTGCCAACTGAAGCCACAATCTCTTCAGTGCTTCTTTCCTTTCTTTCAAACAGCCTCTTGTTTCCCTTTTTTTTTCTCTTTTGATTAGCAACACAAAAAGATTCATTAGATTAATGTGTACAACAAGAAGTTGTGGGTAGACATAAAGTCCACCTAAACCCCACTAATTACAATACAGACCCAAGCTTTAACCCAACAAAGAAATTCATTAGTTACAAACAAGCCCCAAAAGGACCTAAGGGATATCCCACTAGCTACAACATAGCCCAGAACATAGATTGCCTTTGGACTCCTTGCTTAGCTAGACCATCAGCCATGCTATTAGTTGACCTCCTAATCCATCTTATGTGAATTTCCATATCTTTGGAAACCTGCTTAAAGCGCCTGAACTCATTTCTTAATCTCCAGATTGCTCCTTCCTGTTTTTTCAGCCAGTTTACACTGACTTTTGAGTCCCCTTCAATAATCAACCTGTCAATCCCCAACTCTTTAGCTTTCTCAACACCAAACACTGCTGCCTTCAATTTTGAATTCACCACATCACCATGTTGAGTAGGGCCTGAGAACATGGCAATGATATTTCCATTCTCCTACCTTATTACCCCACCAATTCCCAATGGGCCAGGGTTTCCCAAACAGCTCCCATCAAAGTTTAGTTTCTTTCACCCAACATCTGGAGGGGACCAAAATTCAGTTACCTTAGGACTTCTAGAAGCCATATTTGCAATTGTTCCACATGATCTGAAGAAATCTTCTGTCTTAAAATCTGCAAATATTTTTCAAAGTTTTCACTCAATGTGCCACCCTTATAGTTATCACTTCAATCACAGCATCTCTACCTCTTTCCTAATCATCAAATATCCTTAGATTTCTTTCCTCCCAGATTGTCCAGGCCACTGCTGCTCTAGTGCATTTTTCCATCACTTTTCCTCTCCTCTTAGAACACCTGAAAATGTTGGAGCTGAAAAGATCTTCTAGATTAGCAGGAGGATTCCAGCTGCAACCAAACAGAGAGGAAAACCACTCCCAAATAGAATTAGCAAAAGGTAGGAGATAAAGAGGTGAAGAGCAGTCTCACCATTCAGCTTACATAGGGAGCACCAGTTTGGGGACAAGCATCACTTTGGTCTTTTTCTCCGAAGCAAGTCATAAGTATTGATGGAACCATGGAATACTTCCAAACAGAAAGCACTGACTTTAAGAGGAATGGGCCGAAACCAAATCTCCTTAACAGGGAAAGAAGGAGAGGAGGAGGTGGCAACAAGAGAGTTCAAGAAAAATTTGCAAGAAAAAGAACCTCACTCATTGAGGGCCCAAACTCTAGAATCTGAAACACTATCCCCCAAAACTACTGAATTCAACAGGTTAACCAAGGTAGAGACACTAGAGATTTCAGATTCTCTTAGATTTCTAATAAAGCCCAAATTCCAACTCAAGTTTGAAGAGGAAGAAGAAAAGCTGATAAAATCACTAATAGGTTTACCCTTGAGTCTGGAGAGAGCAAAGAGGGAAGGGAAGACCTCTGACAAGGGGGAGTCCCCAATCCAGATGTTCTCCCAGAATCTGATTTTCTGACCCAAGCCAAATCATACCTTATATGGGGAAGAAACAAAGGAAGAACGTCGTGGATGGCCTTCCAGGGTGCAGCCAAGGTAGCTCTCTGCAGGCAGCCCACATTCCAACCATTGCTTGATTGCCCATGGATACTTGGAATAACTCTAGTCCACAATTTCTCATTTTCTTTGGGGAACCTCCAGAACCACTTACTCAACAGAGCCACATTCTTCAGTTTTGCATTTCCAATTCCCAAACCCCCTTCTCCTTTCAATTGCTTCACCTTCTCCCACCTAATCAAATGATCCTTTTTCCCTTCCCCAGGCTCCCACAAAAAATCCCTCATAATTTTCTCAATTCTTCTTACCACAGCTTGGGGCATTCTAAAGACCAATATGTAGTAGACTGGAAGATTTGCCAAGGTGGATTTGATCAAAGTGATTCTCCCTCACAAAGAGATATAATTCCTCATCCAACTTGCCAATCTTTTTTCAAACCTTTCAACTACTGGATCCTAAAAACTGACCGATCGAGGGTTTCCAGCAAGGGGCAATCCCAGATAACACAAAGGCCAATCTCCAGTCTCACACCCCAACAATGCAGTCAAATCTCTCAACTCACTCTCTTCCAAATTGATGCCAACCACTAGACTCTTAGACTAGTTAATTCTCAAGTTGGAGATCCTTTCAAACAAGTTCACAACTAATTTTAGGTTTTCCACATCTTCACTGCTCTCCCCTTCATAGAAAATCAAGGTATCATCTGCAAACTGTAAATGTAAGACCAAAACTCTATCTCTCCCAACTGACCAACCTTTGATCAATTGCATAGAGTTAGCCTTTGAAATCAGTTTACTCAATACCTCAGCTACCAAAGTAAAAAGAAAGGGAGAGAGTGGGTCTCCTTGTCTAAGGTCTCTAGTCCCTTCAATGAAATCAACTCCAGTGCCATTCTTCTTAAAACGGTGCTCCCCTCTCTCATTTCCCAATACCAAGGGGACTTCATCCAAAATAGACAAGTTATTGATCAAATTCTAATTACAAGTGAGTGTTTGGAGGCTCAAAAAAGGTTAAAGAGGAAGGGAGTGGCAATCAAATTGGACTTGGAAAAAGCCTATGATCTTGTAGACTGGGATTTTTTAATCACTATAATGAGAAGGTGTGTCTTTGGGGACTTATGGTGTAAGTGGACCAAAGGATGCCTGTAAACAAGTCACTACTCTGTTTTAGTGAATGGCACTGCAGCTGATTGGAGTTTTGAAGGGACTAGAGGCCTTTGCATGACCAAGATCTGGAGGAATGTGTTCTATTGCTGAACAGATTGGAGCAGACCAAAATTTCTAAGGGGCCTTCGTCCAAGATAGAGTTTTGGTCTATCTTGGAGACCCACTCTCCAAGATTCTAGTCTGCTCCAATCTGTTCAGCAATAGAACACATTCCTCCAGCTCTTGGTCATGCAAAAGTGCTCCAATCTGTTCAGCAATAGAACACATTCCTCTAGCTCTTGGTCATGCAAAAGTCTTCTAAACTTAGGAGTTAGGACTCCAAACCACCTTGTCACCACTAACTTCATAACATTGGGCCACAGAAACCTGATGATCTATCAGCCTAGATGATACGCTTGAGAGATAGCATAAAGTCGAAGAGGAAGACATCTGGCGAAGATGATAAGCTTGAGAGGTAGCATAGAGTTCATAACAAGAAAAGGAGGATTTCAATTCAGGGGAGTGGAGGGGGCTTGACAAGAAGAGGGGGAGAAAATAAGGGAGGAAGGGGAGACGACAAAGGGTCTTGAAGAAGGGGACTTGACAAATAGTGAGCACACTAGTGAGGGGAGAGTGAAAATTAAATAGCTAGTGGATAGGCAGGTGGAAGTTGGGAAATCACTTGGTTTATTTTTCCCGGGTGGGGAGAGGGTGGTTATAAGGGCAATTGAGCACTTTGAAAGGAGCAGGAGGGAAGAATATAATAAGAAGAAAGTTGCAGGGGAAGGGGGAGAGGTGTGGACACTAGTGAGGGGAGAGTGAAAATTGAACAGCTAGTGGATAGGCAGGTGGCGGTTGGGAAATCACTTGGTTTATTTTTCCTAGGTAGGGAGAGACTGGTTAGAAGGGCAATTGAGCACTTTGAAAGCAGCAAGAGGGAAGAATATGATAAGAATAAAAAGTTGCAGGGGAAGGGGAAGAGGTGTGGGAGGAAGGGGAAAGGCAAGAAGAAGCCTAGTAGAGGAGTGAAGGGAGAAGTTCGAAGGTGCAAAGGGGGGGGGGGTCGAATGCGAGGATGAAGTTGCCATCTTGGAACATCGTCAAGGCTTTGAGAGAAGGAAGAAGTTTTGGCTGAGGAATATATTGAGAAAGTTTAATCCATATGTGGTGTTACCACAAGAAATGGAATTGGGATGGAGAGGCTGGTGGCAGTCATTGGCAAAGATTTACCAGATTGGGTCTTGGTTTTGCCAGAACTTGATCAAGTCAATAAAGAGGACTTAGGGGACAGACTTGGGGAAATTGTAGGACTGCAAATTTGTAACTTGGATGATATGTTTTGATTTTCTCCTTGCTTATGTTATGTGTTACGTGTCAATACCTGACAAGATTGTTCCGCTTTTTTCCTTTTAATGAAATTCTTTTTAAATTTACTATAAAAAGTTAAAGTAGTTTAACTAAATAAAAGCATACCAAACCAAATATCTGTTAAAAGATTTTTTATTAGCCAAAAATAAAAATTAAGACAAGAAGATATCCAGTGAGGATCTCTATGGAGTTGAAGTGCATAAGATAACAGTCAAGTGAATTTACTTGTAATAAGTTTCTCTGAAGCTCCTCTATCTTCTTCTGGAGAGCTACATTTACATTCCTCTCCAATAAATGCCTTTCTTCCTGTTGAGATAGAAGCAATAGTGCAGCAACCTGATACAATGGGAATATAAAATCCACTGAAATTGGAATCTTTATATGTGCACAACCAAGCCATATGCATTAATTGTTGAACAAAACCAAGAGATAGCCAAACAGAAGGACAAGGAAAGGCATGTTAAACCTTCTCTCTAAGTGCCTGTGCAAGAGCATCTGAGGTATTAAGTGTCTCATCAGCTACAATGTTTGCTTCAACTAGATCTTTCTTCTGCAAAACACTAAGAATATCTAAAAATAAATAAAATAAAAAAGAAAGCTCAGTTTAAGAGCCAACTGAAGGGGAAAAAGAGTTCAGCTTCCTTCTGAAACAATTCCTCTTGTCAATGCTAGTTCATTGTTAATTTCATAACAGATATTATGAATACAGAATCATAAATGTACATGATAGAGGTATTAGACAATTGACGCAGTTTAAGATTTACTCTTTTATTGCAGTAATAACTGAATAATATCGTGATTGAATTATTTTTTGTAATAAATATGAAAAATTATTAATAGGAGAGACAAAGTACATCAAAAAAGGGTTATGAGAGATCACCAATATACAATCCAAGAACATGAGAAAAAAAGAAACAAAAAATCAGATACAAGACATCAGCTTCTTGAATCCAGATCAAATAGTGATCAAAAACCATTTCCAAATGCTTCTTTTGAAATCCCTTCAAATTCTGGTAAGATGATAATCCAATTGATAATCGTTCTTCCACAAGTCATAGCAATTTGTTCCGTTCCTCTAGCTTTGACTTCAAAAGATTCTTCTTTTTCTCTCCTTCCAGACTTCCCAACAAATGGCAAAAGGTACACAACTCCACACAATCTTTGCCTTGGTATTCCCTCCTAATGTAGGTCAATGAGCAAAAATTCCTCCCAAGGATCTTAGTTCACAAATATCAATATCAAAGAGATGAAAAAAGAATCCCCAAATATACCTTGAGTAGCAACAACTAGACCTATTCATGGGCCAAGTAGCACAACACGCTCACCCGGCTTGGCCCGTTCTTTATCAGGTTTAGACAAAATTTTAGACCCACGAGCTCAGGCTTTCTCAAATAAGCCTGGCCCTTTCTTTTAATGAATTTAACTTATTCTTCAAAAAAAAATAATATTATATATAATAAAAATATATTAATAATATACAATAAATATATAATATTAGTTTTATTAAATTATTACCAAACTAATATATTAGTAGTTTATTAAATTACATCATAGGTGTTTACATTCATCCTTGAAGAGTAGAATAAGAAGAGAAGAAAGGTTTGAAAGAAATGGATGGCTCAATCTAACCAATCCCTCAACTATCTTTTATATTAGGGCATTAAGAAAGAAAATACAATGACAAATCTGCCCTTGATTAGTAGGCAGCGGGCAACATAAGAAATACAAATATAAACCCAAGCCCATTAGGCCAAATAAGGAAGAAATAGAGATAACTAACATAGTATAAACATAAGAGAGCCCAAGCCCATCATAATGTTAGTCTCCACAACATTCCCCCTCAGGCTGAGCATGGATATCTATCATGCCCATCTTGCACAACAGCTCCATAAATCTTGACTTCATAAGCAAGCCCTCTGTAGACCTGTTCATGATCTGGGTAGCCCAACAGGCTGGCCCGATCTAAGTCGGGCTTGGACAGGATTTCAAGCCCATGGGCTAGGGCTCGGGCCTAAAATATCAGGCCTGGCCTTTTTTGGGCCAGGGTCATGCTTTCTCAAAAAAGCCCGGCCCGAGCCCAACTTGATAATGTATTATATAATAAAATATAGGAAATTTGTCTAAAACTCACCATGAGTTTTCAACATTTCTCTTAAACTCACCACAACTTTTCAAAATGTCTAAAACTCACCATGTCAATAAGTTTTTATTTTCCAAAACTCACCTTTCGTGAGTGCACTGTTAATGCTTCTTAACAGAGGAATCCATGTCAGCATAAATAACAATTTTCATGACCAAATTACCCTTGAATGGTAAGTTAGAGGAAAAATGGTCTTTTTCAGTTTTCAATTTTCTTGTTTTCTTTGCATTTTTAGTGTTTTGTTCTAATTTCTATTTTTTTATAATTTTTCTATTTTCTACAATCTATAAATTTTCCTGTATTTGTGTTATTTATTTACAATTTCTATGTTTTTCTATAATTTTTGGTGTTTTTCTACAATCTTTATTTTCTGATTTTGTTTTTTCAATTTCTATAGTTTCTATAATTTGAAAATAATTTTTTATTTTGTTTGCAATTTCTATAAAATTTTATACTTTTTGTAATTTCTATGTTTTTATGTATTTTATATTTGAAAATATTTTTTTGAACTTTTTCCTTTTGTCATGTCTATATATTAAAATGGTAATATATTAACACCTGTTAATTTATTTTGTATATATTTTGTATTTTTCTATGAAGGTTAAAATGGTAATATATTAACACTGTTAGTCTGTTTAACGTCAAATTAGTGACATTGTGAGTTTTAGACATTTTGAAAAGTTGTGGTGAATTTAAGTGAGATGCTGAAAACTCATGGTGAGTTTTAGACAATATCTTTTATATAATAAAAAAGCTATATATATATATACATATATATATAATATTTGTTTCTTTATTTTTCTTCTCTTTTTTCAAGTAATAATGAGATCTTTCATTATTTTTTTAGGTTTTGAGGTCTTTTAATATAAATAAAATAGTTTTTAATTGAATTAAAAAGGAAAAAAATCTTTTTCCCAAATTTCTAGTCGGGCTCAGGCTCGGGCTTAGGCCTGAGCATATTCTATTAGTGTATAGGCAAACCTCGTCTGGCCCGTGAACAGGTCTAGCCCTCTAGTGAAACCATCAACTAGTTGTCTTATTGATGGCACATAAGGGATATAGAGGTCTCTAGAGACAATCCTTTCATGTACAAAGTTTCTATCGATCTCGATATGTTTTGTCCTATTTGTAGTGTTGATTCAAACCTGATTGTCACAATAAATCTTTAGGGTCCAGTTACTTCTATAACCAACTCTCGTAGAAGAATCCTAAGCCAAAGTACTTCAGCAACTCTATGAACCATATCCCTATATTCAGATTCAGCACTTTTGCGAATTTGCCACATCTTTTTTTTTTTCTTTTTCTTCTCCAAGTGACTAAATTACCACCCACAAAAGTGCAATATCTAGATGTAGACCTCCCATCTCCTCAGGAACTTGCCCAATCAACATTAGTGCATGCTTTAACCTCTATTTTGTCATGCTTCATAAACAATAATCCCTTCCCTAGACATGAATTGAGATATCTCAAGATTCTTTATACTGCTTTCATATGTGAAACTTGTGGAACATGCATAAATTGGCTAACCACATGGACAGAATATGCAGTGTCCGGTTTGGTGAGAGATAGATAGAGCAGTTTTCCAACCGGCTACTAATATCTTTCTCTTTCAGGATAAGGCTCTTCATCACCTTCTAGAAATCCGTGTTTTTGTTCTATAGGAATGTCAATAGGTTTGGCCCCTTCTCTGTCTCCTTAAGCAAATCTAGGGCATACTTCCTCTAACAAATATAGATCCATTCTTTGGATCTAGCCACTTCTATTCCCAAAAAGTATCTTAGGGGTCCCAAATCCTTTATTTCAAAATTTGAGGCTAAGAAACCTTTCAACTCCATAATCTCCTTTGCATCATTTCCAATAACCACCATATCATCAACATAAACAATTAATGTTGTCAATTTTTCATCATTTCTTTTATAAAATAAGGTGTGATCAACACTACTCTGTCAGTATCCTATAGCCTTCATTGCTCTGCATAATCTCTCAAACCATGCTCTTGGGGATTGTTTGAATCCATACAAGGCCCTTTTGAGTTTACACATCTTCCCTCTCATGTCGTACCCTAGAGGAAAGTCCATATAAACTTCTCCCTGCAAGTCCCCATTTAGAAAGGCATTATTGGCATCCAATTGATGTAGTTCCCCAAAAAAGTTGGCTGCTAGAGATAGTAACACCCTAATAGTCTCTTTATAAAGCATTGTTTAGAAATCAGGTGGTGCCTAATTCAATCAAAGTTATTTGGGGGAAGCATGTTCTTCCAAGAGTGGAGGCATTTTCTTGGCTGATATCAATGGACTATATTCTCACTCAAGATAATTTGAAGAAAAGGAGCTTTCAATTCCCTAGTAGATGCACATTGTAAAAGGGTGATGAGAACATGCATTTTCTAGTTCAATGTGGCTATGTAAGAGGTATTTGGGCCTACTTCAAGCTCTTCAATATGGCTGGGTGGGTGCCCAATGATTACGAGGAAATCTTTGGAAGCTAGCCAAGAGTGCATGGGAACACCAAAGCAAAAAATTATATGGAGTTATATTCCCTTTGTTGTGTGTTATCTTTGTGGAAAAAATGAAAAGCAATGAAGAGTTAGGCACATTGATCAGCTCAAGGATTATCAGCTGGGTGTTACTTCTAGAATTTGAAGCCCTTAATAAAGAAAATTTTGCAACTGACTTTTGGTGTACTTTGAATGCTTAATATTGGTAGTTGGATTTGTTTTAGTTGTTGGGATACAAATTGTATGTTGGTTGGTGACTCCTGGTCACCTAGTCTATGTACCTTTCTTTCTTTTTCAATGAATTTTCTTTATCTACCTTTGGAAAATAGTATTTACCTTGGCAACTGAAGCAAAAGTTTCCTTGTAGTCAATACCTTCCTTTTGGGTAAACCCCTTCGCAATCAGCCTAGCTTTGTATCTTTCAATCAAACCCATCAGCTTTTTCTTTGATTATATACACCCACTTACACCCCATTGTGTTCTTCCTATCTAATAGACCCACTAGCTCCCAAGTATTTTCTTTCAATAATGCTCTCATTTCTTCATCTATAGCTTCCTTCCATTTGGGGTTAACACCAACCTCTGAGAACCTATGAGTAGAGACAAAAGACAAAGCACAAACAAAAGAGTGATACCACAAAGCAATAACAAGATCCGAATCAAAACTAGAGGTAGTAGGAAAAGCCACACCTTGGTTGGCCTCAGGAGCACCCAATTAGTTGCAGTCATAAACTAACAAGCTTCTCTTTCTTTTCCTTCAATAAACACTAACATCATAACTAGTGATTTAAAAGGTGCGCCTAGGTGCACAAGCGAGGTGCATTTTAGGGTAGGCACCTTGCCCAGGTCCTAGGCCCAACCCTTTCAAAAGGCGCACGCCTGGTGCACCTCAACCCAGGCTCCACTCCGGCTCGCTCGCTCACCTCCGCTTCAACAAGACCCCCCACTTTTAACTAGTGATATGCATCTTCATTCTTCTTAATATAAAATATTTTTATTAAAAATAAAGAAAAATGAGATTCTTCTTCTTCCTATCTAATAGACCCACTAGCTCCCAAGTATTTTCTTTCAATAATGCTCTCATTTCTTCATCTATAGCTTCCTTCCATTTGGGGTTAACACCAACCTCTGAGAACCTAAGAGTAGAGACAAAAGACAAAGCACAAACAAAAGAGTGATACCACAAAGCAATAACAAGATCCGAATCAAAACTAGAGGTAGTAGGAAAAGCCACACCTTGGTTGGCCTCAGGAGCACCCAATTAGTTGCAGTCATAAACTAACAAGCTTCTCTTTCTTTTCCTTCAATAAACACTAACATCATAACTAGTGATTTAAAAGGTGCGCCTAGGTGCACAAGCGAGGTGCATTTTAGGGTAGGCACCTTGCCCAGGTCCTAGGCCCAACCCTTTCAAAAGGCGCACGCCTGGTGCACCTCAACCCAGGCTCCACTCCGGCTCGCTCGCTCACCTCCGCTTCAACAAGACCCCCCACTTTTAACTAGTGATATGCATCTTCATTCTTCTTAATATAAAATATTTTTATTAAAAATAAAGAAAAATGAGATCCTTCTTCTTCCTCCTCATCCCCCCCCCCACCCTCCTTAAGTAGGCTTACGCCTCTTTGTGTTGGGGAGGCTTACGCCTCATGCCTCAAGGTAGTGGAACGCCTCGCATCATGCCTCCGCGTTTTAAAACATTGCTCTCAATTGACAAATGACCCAATATGCCATGCCAAAGATAGTAGCACTAGACTCCTTGCACCGCTATGATTGTTGAAGCTTTAAGAGTTGAATTGATATCTTCATTGAGATAGTAGAGACCGCCAGCCTCAAGACCACTCCTTGAAGTTGTATTCATCTAATTTCACATTTGTGATTTGAAGAATAGGAAAACTAGGGCTCTCCATGTTAAAGAAACCCTCACTTGATTGATTCTCTTTTAGAAGTTAACTGACTAGAATTCGAGGACATGATGCACTCTTGCTGACTTGAAACTCACCCAGGAACGGCAAATACAATCAGTACCTTTCGGCCTATAAGTTGGGAAACCACTCCCAAAAGACAGCTCGAGAATGTGAAGAAAAACTTGGGCCACAAGGCCTGCAACACTAACCAAACACCTAGTCTGCAACTCCTATACTACCAACAGCAATGCACTTCTTGACTTGCAAGTTGCAACCTGTTACAGTTCAGCCTCTAAATACTTTAAGAAATAGGTCAACAAGCAATCCTTCAACTTCAGCCAAATAGAACTCAGCACAGGGGAAAACCCTAGGAAGAAACTAGTTTTGGAGTACAACGAGAAAAACTAGGGTTTCTTTGACAACCCTAAGCAGAAATAATAGAAACAAGAAGGATGAAACTGCAAAAGGATCAGCTTTTGAACCAGTAGAAATTATAGTATCAATGCTCTGGTACCATGTTTACATTCAGCCTTAAAACAAGAAGAAGAAGGTTTGAAGGAAATGGGTGGCTAAATCTAACCAGCCCCTCAACTATCTTTTATATATTAGGGCATTAAGAAAGAAAATACAATGACAAATCTACCCTTGATTAGTAGGCAGCAAGAAACTTAAGAAATACCCAGGCCCATTAGGCCCAATAAGGAAAACATAAGAGGGCCCAAGCCCAACATAATGTTAGGATCCACAACAGTAAGTAGGACTTTTTATGTCCAGACTAGGCTTCAAGATCGAGCTCAAGATCTAGGCCCAATGGTTGGCCGGGCTTGGGTTCAGGCCTGGACATTTTCTGTTAATAAAGAGGCAAAGCCCAACCTGGCCCTACCTGTGAATAAGTCTAGCAGCAATCAAAGCAAAGATAACTCTCCACCTCTGTTTCCACCTACTTGTAGAGAAGACAGGGAGTCTCCACCTCCATTTCTGCCTCATAGAGAAGATAGGGAGCTTCGGAATCGAAAAAGAAGAGCATAGGAGCTCAACCATCAACTCTCTCTCTCTCTCTTTCTCTCTCATACACACACACATTAACTCTCACTCTCACTCTCACTCTCACACACACCTCTCTTGCACATGCACTGCCCTCATACAGCCATTACACCTAATCCAAATGAAACAAGTCTGATTTGAAATCAAATAAGCTGATATCCATTCAATAGCGAAAGATGGCTCTCACTTACACAACTACTGCTGTCATTGGTCAAATCTGCACAAAACCTAGCCAGGCCCCTCATCTCCAAATGCCATGTCGGACTAGCTGGATTAGATCCAACAATTGAATGTTGGGATTGAAGCTTGAACTCCCTTGACTCCCCACCCAACACTATGTTCACACCATCTACAGCAGCACCAATCTCAAATACACCACCGTTTCATTGGCCCCAACATATTAGTCACATCAATGGAAAACGAGGGAGGCAACAAGGAAGAGGCTGTGTTTTGGCTACCCCATGTCTTGGAATTTCAGCCGATGTTCCATTTCCTGCCCCTGAAATTTGGTCTATAAGATCTGCTCAACAAGGTGTTGTTACTTTTGGAGCCCCACCACAACTTGACTTTCAGTAATGACCACAATGATGGTGTCATCAACATATGCTTGTGATCATGATGTTAGAATGCTCTATCAGTTTCTATATTTTTCTACAAATTTTGTTATTTTTTGGGTGCAACTTTTTTCTTTTTGAAATTTTTATGAAGTTTCCTTTTTTGCATTTTTTATTTCTCTAGCTGATATATATATATCATTTTATGTGTTCTATGCAATTTGTGCTATTTTCGGCTGTGATATATAATTTTCTTTTTTAGAATTTCTATCATTTTTTTCTGCATTTTCTATTTTTGTCTGAAATATATATTTTTGCAAAATTTATTATTTTCTGTGTTGGGTGCAAATTCAGCTATTTTCTGGCTGTAATATATATTTTTCTTTTGAAAATTTACGTTCTTCTACAATTTCTGTTTTTTGGATGAAACATATAGAAAGTTTGTATCCTTTTCTATGTTTTTCACAATATCTTTTTTATATGAAATATATAAATTTATTTATTTTTTAATCAATTTCTATGCTTTTCTGCAACTTTTGCTTTTTCTTTTTCTGAAATACGAATAATTTTGACTTTTTATCAATTCCTATGTTGGTCAATTTCGGGTTACAGGTTGACCCAACCCGGTTTTGCAACATGGCAGCCAGAAAAAGGGACAAAAAGCTTGTTCTCTCAAATCAGAATTTTTTGTGTAGAGAGACTGGGTCGATTGGGCCCCAGTGCATTATTACCTTGTTATTAGTGCTTCTTACATGTTTTGTTTGATAATGAGCATTTTCTTTATGGGCCTGTTAATCTTTTTTTATTTCCTTGAAGTATGTTAATAAGCTGGCTGCCCACATAAGGGCAGACTTGAAATTAGTTCAGGTTAAGTGAGATTAATAAAAAGATAGAGAGGTAGGAAAGAAGTCATTGGACTCTCTTCTCCTCCTTCATCTTCTTCTTCCATTTCTGTTGTTTTCTTCTTCTCCTTTTCTCTTTTACTTGCTATAATCAGAGATTATTCGTCAGATTTGGTGTACTGAATCACATCTTTTTGGTATATGACTTGACAGAACCTGTCTGGTTATGGCATTTGAAATAAAAAAAAAAGTAAAAAAATGTTGAGTGTGGGTAAGAGGGTCAAAATGGGTAGAGTGGGTTCCAACCCACTAATATGCAATTTGTCTGGATTGCAAATGGGTGTGGGTCATTAACAATGTTTAGAAACAGAACTAGACCGGCCAGTTGTGCGTGACCTGAGACATGGCCACTTTGGCCATGCCCTAGAAACCAAAATTGATAGAAAACCGGTCTAAACCAGCTGAGCGGCCGGTTAAATCAAAGAACAGTGAACTGGTCCCGGTTTCATAAAACCACCCGGTCACTAAATGAGATGAAATTTCAAAATGGCAATGGCAAGACTTGAACCCATGATCTTTTAGTCATTGTATTGCCTTGTCACTTTTGATCCATTTCTTCATTTGTGTTCATTTATGCTTCTTTAATGGATATATTGCTTTCATTCACACATATTTTAAAAAAATGTAAGTGGAGAGGCTTGAACCCTAATCATTTGCTTTAAAAATTAAGGAATTAGCCATCTATCTAATATCATTTGCAAAATTATTTATATAGAGTATTCATGTGACCTACAAAATATACATGTATATGCCATATCACCACGGTTGAACCTCTCCCTTTTCCAATTCTATGCCTGGTCCAGTTCTCTAACATTGGTCATTAATGGGTGGATTGGTACTCAACCCGCACCCAACCCAACCCACCCATTTGCCACCCCAATTGTGTTTAATTAACTATCACAAAGAAATAAAACAAAGGCTGGAAAAGAAAAAGAAAATACAAGAAACAGCAAAAAAAAACATGGCGAAGACACCACAAACAAAAATCCTAAGTCCTAATAACCTTTATGCCTTATCTAATTAAGCCTAATACCCAAGAGCTGACCAACCACATCAAGACACCCAACCATAACCCCCCAAACCAAGGGAGCTAACCAGAAATACTGCAAAAAGATTCAAATAAACGTCTCTAGGTCCCAAACATTTATAGAAAGAAATTTCCTTCTAGTAATTTGTCCCTAGGTTCCTTTTATTTGCCTAGGGGAGCATAATGGTGGAAAAACTAATGATTTGATTCATAAAGAACATAACTCATAATGTCAGAGGGAGACTCTCAGATTGCCATTAACTGGATACAATATTTTGAAAGGCATTCACAGGCAAAGCTCATTCTGTAAGATGCACCTTTCCTGAACTTAGTGCACCTCAACTGCCTTGTTGCTATTTTTTGATGAACTAACCTTGCATCTGATATTGAATAAATAATTTATTACAATGCAGATACTATGACACTTGGAGTTTAAACTTTAAACAAAATAGCCTATGTAGGACTAGAATGTACCTTTGTGTTCACAACATGACACTTTAACCAATTGAGCTAATGGGCTTTTTGAAGTTCTTTCTTCAGAGTATAGATGCACATATTCTTGTATGTTAAGTTTTTTGATCAATAAGAGAATGTAAGTTTTTCATATTCTCTTTTTTTTTTCAAAGTAGTGTCTCACTTCTTTCATCCGTGCACCTTGCACATTAGGTTCTGGTTCTGGTTCTGGGAACCCCTTTTCACATCTAAAAGACTGTCTGAATAGGAAGTTCTTCTTCTAAAGATCCTTGGATATCAGGTCATACATCAGAGAGGCTAGATTTGCATATTCTTGTATGTTAAGTTTTTTATATTCTCTTTTTTTTTTTTTCTAAGTGGTTCCTCACTTTTTTTCAGTCATGCATCTTGCCTTGCACCTTGCACCTTAGGCTCTAGGAACCCCTTACACTTTAGTTGCTCTCTTCGCTTTTAAAAGAATGGCTGAATAGGTTCTTCTTCTAATGATCCTTCGATATCAGCTCACCACATCAGAGAGGCTAGATACTTTAGCTTCAGGATTGAACATCTCAAGCAGATGGATTCCAAGGTTGAACAACTTAGTGGATGATTGCCTCACTAGATGTGATTTTTCAAAGAAAGTTTGCTTGGGATCTTATCTTATTAGTCTAAAGTATGCAATTTATATTTGATTTCAGAAGACAACATCAAGGTATCAGTTTTCCACCATGCCTAAAACAAACTAAAACAAGAAAGTAAATGCATGCATAATACATCAAAAAGGTAACAATCATCTAGACAGCCATGTTTGATTATGTGAATAAACCCTAGTTGATTCTAGGTCAAAGTAGAGAAGAAGAAAGAAGAAAGAAAAGAGAAAGAAGAAGAAGGAGAGAAGAAGTGTTCGGCCAGACTAGAGAGAATGTGAAAAAATCACTCTCCTAGCCGACCCACTTGAATTTTATTCATAAAACTTAGAGTTACAAGAAAGACAATTTTGTCCCTCATAGAAGATGGGACACATAACTTAAACTCAGAGACAATAGACCTTTCACTTTCAAGAAGATACACCAGAATGACCAAAATACCCCTGACTCCAGCATTCTAGCACTCTCCCTGAAGCTGGAGAGTATATATCATATAGTCCCAGCTTGTTACAAATGTAATCTATTCTTCCCCGAGACAATCATTTTGTGAAGAGATCTACCCACTAATTTCCTGAGCTCACATGAGATGTAGTTATTACCCCACTTATCACTTTCTCTCTCACAAAGTGACAATCCACTTCAATATGTTTAGTTCTTTCATGAAAGACGGGATTGGATGAGATGTGAACAGTAGCTTGGTTATCACAGTATAGTTTCATGGGTTTGTCAATTGAGAAACCCATCTCCTGTAGGAAGTTCTTCAGCCATACTAGTTCACATGTGGTATGGGCCATAGTCCTGTACTCTGCTTTTGCACTACTTCTTGCCACCACTGTTTGCTTCTTGCTCTTCCAAGTTACAAGATTGCCACCCAGGAAGGTACAATACCCTGTGGTTGACCTCCTGTCTGATATAGAGCCAGCCCAATCAGCATCTATGTACCCTACTATCTCAAGAGTTCCTCCCTTTTGGTATAACAAACCACGACCTGGAGCACCCTTTAGGTACCTAACAATTCTCAGAACAACTTCCCAGTGAGGAACCCGGGGATGTTGCATAAATTGACTCACCACACTCACAGCAAATAATATATCTGGTCGGGTAATGGTCAGGTAGTTCAACTTTCCCACCAACCTTCTGTATCTTCCAGGATCATCAAACTCTTCACCTGCATCCACACTTAACTTGGCATTGAGTTCCATAGGAGTCTCTGCTGGTTTAGCACCTAACAACCCTGTTTCTTCAAGTAAATCAAGAACATATTTTCTCTGACAGGTTGATCCTCTGTTTTGACCTCGCAACCTCTATTCCTAGGAAATACTTTAGCTTCCCCAGATCTTTCGTATTGAAGTGGTCCTGTAAGAATTTTTTCAGCCTGTCAATTCCATTGTTGTCACTTCCAGTTATGACAATATCATCCACATACACGACTAGCAAGATTTTCCCATCCTTTGAGTTATAGCTTAACACAAAATGATCAACCTGACACTGTTTCATCCCAAAGGCCTTCACCACTTCACTGAACCTGCCAAACCATGCACGTGGAGATTGTTTCAGTTCATAGATTGCCTTTTTGAGCCTGCACACCTTACCAGCCTCCCCCTGAGCAACAAACCCTGGTGGTTGCTCCATATACACCTCCTCAACAAGATCACCATGTAGGAAGGCATTTTTTATGTCAAGTTGTACAAGAGGCCAATCATACATAGCAGCTAATGAGATCAACACCCGAACTAAACCAATTTTAGCCACAGGAGAGAATGTCACCATATAGTCCACACCATATAACTGAGAATAGCCCTTGGCCACTAACCGTGCCTTCAATCGTTCCACACTGCCATCAGGAAGATGCTTCACTGTATAGACCCATTTACACCCAATAGTGTGCTTACCAGGAGGAAGGGTGGTGAGTTCCCACGTGTGATTATATTGTAGAGCAGAGAGTTCTTCTTCCATGGCTTGCCGCCAACCTGGGGAGGTAAGGGCTTCCTGTACAGTCTTGGGAATGGGAACCGATGAGAGTAATGATATAAACTTGCAATGAGAAGCAAAAAGGTGAGCAGTGGAAACATAGTCCGAAATGGGATGAGAAGTACAAGTACGTTTACCTTTCCGCAAAGCAATAGGGAGATCAAGATCTGAGGGAGAATGAGCGGTAGCAGGATCTGTCGACAGGTGCTGAAGTGGAGGAGGGGCCGAAGCACTTCTGTGGGTATACACTTGAGTAATTGGCGGCCTCTCTGTAGTAACAGGCATATGATGTGCATCTGCAGTAGGAATTGGAGCTACGGGAAGAGGGTCCACAACCGGTACAGGAAGAGGAACCACAGAGGGAGAAGAAGAGGCCCCGACATTTGAGAAAAATGGAACTGATTCAAAGAAGGTGACATCAGAGCACACAAACGATTTATGAAATTTTGGGTTATAACACATACCCTTTCTGAGTCCTCGAGTAGCCAAGAAAAATACACTTCGTAACTCGAGCATCTAGCTTGTCTACTCCAGGCCCCAAGTGTTGAACAAAACAAACACAGCGAAAGACTCTTGGGGTGAGAGGAAATGGAGACAAAGTGGGAAACAACACGGAGAAGGAGATTGACTTCCAAGGATTGACATGGGCATCCAATTTATCAGAAAACAAGATGTAAGAACAGCATCACTCCAAAAATGCTTTGGGACATGCATATTGATCATCAAGGACTGAGTAGTTTCAAGAAGATGTCTATTTTTCCGTTCAGCTACACCGTTTTGTTGCGGGGTGTAGGCACAAGAAGTTTGATGAATTATTCCATGATGTTCTAGGTATTGCTGAAATGGTGAGGAGATGTATTCTTTGGCATTATCGGAGCAAAGTATTTTCATATGAACACCAAATTGAGTGCGTATTTCAGCATGAAATTTCTGAAAAATAGAGAACAACTCACTACGGTCTTTCATAAGATAGATCCATGTCATCCTTGAAAAGTCATCAACAAAGATTACAAAATACTTAAACCCATTGTATGACACCACTTTAACTGGACCCCATACATCAGAATGAACTAAAGCAAAAGGACTTGAGACACGACTATCAATTCTTGGACTAAATGAGACTCAATGATGTTTTCCCAACTGACATGACTCACAATCTAATGATGAAAGATGACTCAAGGAATGAACTAGTAGCTTCAAAGCCTTGAGGGATGACCAAGTTTGCAGTGCCATTGGAGAGGAGTAAGAGATGACTGAAAAGCCACTGGGGGGCCACCACCATCAAGGTAATACAAACCACCTGCTTCATGCCCTCCACCAATCTTCTTCCTCGTCTTGAGATCGTGAAACACACAAGAAGAAGGATAGAAGGTTACAGAACAATTAAGGGACTTGGTTAATCTGCTAACAGACATAAGGTTAAAAGGGAACTTAGGAACATATAAAACAGATGCTAAAGACAAGGAGGAGAGATCAACATCACCAACACCACAAATAGGAGATGTAGAACCATTAGCAAGTGTAACTGTTTGAGATGTGGAGGAGCGAGAAAGGAAAGAAAATACATCAAGAGTCCCAGACATATGGTCCGAGGCTCCAGAATCAATGATCCAGGGTGAGGCTTTGGAAGCTAAGCAAGTCATACCTGAATGGGCAAGTGTAGTTGTGTTATGTTGAGATGTTTGAAGGAACTACTCATATACTGCCCATGGTACACTCATCATTTCCTGCCCGGAAGCACACGCGGGTGTGGAGGAGGTTGGGGCAGTTTGCTGGCTTTCAGTAATTGTGCTACTACTCTTAGATGTAGCATGGTTAGCCCAAGTGTTGGGTGGACCACGCAAATCATAGCAGAAATTAACTGTGTGCCCCTCTAAGCCACAATGTGTACATTTTCACTGAGCAGTACTCCTTCCTTTTCCACGGCCTCCCCCTGACTCTCGGCCTCCAGTCCGGCCACTAGCCCGGTTAAATATGTGTCCACCACGGTTGCTTGAAGGGCCACTGCTGCCACCACCATTTCTACTTCCACGGCCACTTCCTTTAGTCACTACCAAACCAGATCTATCAGAGAAGGAAGAATGTTCCACCGGCTCAATGGATGTCCTCTTAAGACGGGCAAAAACTTCTTCAAGTGAGGGGAGAGCTGATCCCCACAATATCTGTGCTCTGACAGGCTCATACTTAGCCTTCAAGCCCACAAGAAACCTAGTCACATCAAGTTGTTCACGTTGCTTTTGTTGCATCTGGACATCTGATGTTAGAGGGTGATACACATTGAGCTCATTACGAATGTTCCTCAAACTTGCATAGTACTCTTCCAAGCTTTGACTCCCTTGCTTCAATTGAAGTACTCTTAGTATAACTGATACACCCTAGTTGTATTGTCTTGTCCAAAGTACAACTTCTTAGCATGATCCCAGATTTCCTTAGTTGTATCTAGGAACATGAAGTTCACACTAATCTTTGGTTCCATGCTGTTCTAGAGCCATGTCATTATCTGTGCATCTTCTTGTTCCCAGTCACAAAAACCAAGGGGAATCAGAGGAAGGTTTCTCCTCTCTTACATGTTTTACCTTCCTCTTGGCCTTCAAGAACACCTCCACAGATTTTGCCCATGGTACATAATTCTCACCATTCAACTTGATGGATGTCATTTGAACACTTAGATAGTCTGGAGAAAGCATGACACCTGTCTTGTTATCATTCCCATTTTCAAATGAAGCCATCTTAATTATTTCACCTTCAAATATACAACACAACCTCACACTCTTTCACAAGGCTTATCTCACTTATAACACCACTAACTCCAGCTTCTTTAAATACACATTACACACCACACACTAAGGCTGAAATCACTCAGTCTTCACATCAAACACCTGGGCTGCACACTGCAGAACCATTCACCATCAACACACTAAGACGGAAATCACACAGTCTTCACATCAAACACTTGGACTGCACACTGCAGAACTGATTACACACAAGGTCCAGGAGATCAATTTTTAAATATTTAGAAACATAGATACACCAATCACCATGACACAACCACCACCAATCTACTGCTATTGTGAACTTCAGCAGTCGACAACTCTTCTTTCAGCATACATATGAAGAGAAATGCAGAGGAACACGACTGAAATGCATATCAGTCACACCGAGCATCACCACAACCAACTTTTGAAGCAAAAAGAAAACATTCAGTCCCTTACTTGGACAAGCAACAGTAGTGCTCATACCTGTCCACATTAAGCCCTCTTCGATACTGAATAGAGGGTTTAATATACCACTCCAACGACCACCACAGCAACGACCGGAGGCATTCTCACCTCCAGGCCCACAAAACGACAGCTCCTTTTCAGCCCCTTATCGAACCTCCACTCAGGTTAGTCGGAAAAGAAGAAGATGACTGTGAAGGTTGGCGGCGAACCCAGAAAGAGAACAGCAGCAAGAAAGAAGTGAGGATACAACCTTACAGCTCTGATACCATGTGAATAAACCCTAGTTGATTCTAGGTCAAAGTAGAGAAGAAGAAAGAAGAAAGAAAAGAGAAAGAAGAAGAAGAAGGAGAGAAGAAGAGTGTTCGGCCAGACTAGAGAGAATGTGAAAAAATCACTCTCCTAGCCGACCCACTTGAATTTTATTCATAAAACTTAGAGTTACAAGAAAAACAATTTTATCCCTCATAGAAGATGGGACACATAACTTAAACTCAGATACAATAGACCTTTCACTTTCAAGAAGATAACCAGAATGACCAAAATACCCCTGACTCGAGCATTCTAACAGATTACATACCACCAATCATCTTATATCTAAGGGGACACCATTAGACCACCTGTATTATTTTATTTATGTGGTTTAGAGAGCGAATTCAAAATTTATTGATTCATTACAGTTTTATTTTTTATATTTGGATCCATTTTCTTCAGCTATTCAAACAGAACTTGGTGGTTTCCAAAAATCCTCCTAATCAAATTTCATCATGGACAGTAAGTGGTTTTTCCCAGCAAGGAAGAATCCCATGGAATCTGCTGCATTTGCACTAGAGTGGTCAATATGGACGGAACAGAACAGCAGAATTTTTTATAGAAAACAAGCTACAAAGGAAGCTGTTATAGGGAAATTAAAGGAACCCTGCCATGGGTTAGCATTCTCAAACAATTTTCTGGTTTCAAACAGGATGGCTTTAAAAGGCACTGGGAACAGATTTTTTTTTCTTCCTTTGCTGCATAAAGGTCATGTTCTTGTATTGATAAATCTTGGTTATAGATGGCATCCCTGTTGATTTTCATGCTTTAGTTGTAGGGAACCTCTCCCTCTTTTTTTGATCAATATATTTTTTATCAATAGAATCTCTCCCTCTTTTATTAATACAAATTTCATTTATCAAAAAAATACATAAAAAGTAGCAATATCTGCATGCTATATAATTTTTTAATGTCCTCTAAAAAATCTGCTAATTAAATATTTTTATATGTTTTAGACTACTATTAGTTATAATAGTAGACATTTCTACATTTAAAGAGCTACATGCATATGCTGAAACATAGGAAAAGCACAATTTTCAGAATCATCTAATACTCTTCAAATCAACAATTACCCACTATTAGTACACTCAAGTCTTTTTATGCTGCCATGATTAGATGCCAGATCAAGGAAACTGATATTAACAGTTTGTGGGGAGATAGGATCATGGACGAGTCTTCATGATCAAAAATAGACATATAAGTTCTGAGGAAACTCACAAATCATAGATTTGCTTCAGGACCTTTCTTTTCTATGAGTTTTGATCAAGTTCAGAAGAATGTTAATTCCTAGATTGTTCTGATGGCTTTATCCCAGCTAAGCCCTCCAAAACCTGATCAACACTTGATATTTGTTATCCAATCATTTGTACCACACTATCTATCATTTCATGCACATATAGTGTGCAAAATCATCCAACTTTAGATGTTGAATCACTTGGAACTTCCTTTTTTCACTTGCCTATATGTTTAAGTTCAAGGAAGAAATAAGTTAACTTAAACTGTTCTCAAAGCATCAATTGATTGATTAAAGGTCTGTTTTTCTCTTTTGTTGCTCATTCATCTTAAGATGATCAGAGGACACATGATATTGTCCCAGAGGATCAAATACAACCTTCTGTTTGAGGATGTCCCTCCACAATTATATAATAATGTTTCTCTTGAGAAAAAGGATAGATAAAGTAAAATTATCAAATTTGCAACCAAAAGGAAAAAATGGATAAACAAGAAAAATTAGCAATGTGGGGCCTGTTCTAACAAACCTCAGCCACAACATTGGGGTGAGCATCATTAGTTATATGAACATCTCGATATTCAATGTCATCGAACCTTTCATCTCTCCTGGGAGACTCAAAAGTTTGAATGCTGCTCATGTGAAATTGGCTCAGCTCTGCTTTTACCATATCAATCACTGAAGTAAACTGAGCATTTTCTTTCTCAAGTAAATTCTTAATGTCAAATCGGTGCAGAGTGTAAAAATGGCGCAACTCTGATATTCTTTTCATAATCACGTCATCCGAAAGAATCTGCATTCAAGTAAACAAGACACAAGATTAAGCAAAAGAAAGAGAGATTCAATTATAAACTTAAGATACCATTATGTTCTTACCCTCTTCTTTTCCAATTTGTGGATTTTCTTCTTTAGGTGATCTTCAATCTCCAATCCCTAAATACCAGTTATATTATCTTAGTATTGATAAGCCAGCCCATGAAAAAGAAATTATCACCCATGTTCTTTTGAAGAATAGATCCATACCACTCGAAGCTTGTTTTGAAGATTATCCACTGAGCATCTTAATCTTTCCAGCTCTTCTTCTAAAGCACCCTGCATTGCAAGTCACTTTAAGTGCAGACAGAAAATAACAGAATGAAAGAGCTGCTTCATCATCACTTACAATGTCTCCTTTTCTTCATCAGTGCCAAATTCATTACAATCAGAAAAGAGTTTAACGTTAGTTGTGAACAAAAAGGTTTTGTTAGGACAAGTCCTTGATAGTGTGGAATAGCAAGAGAGGATCTATGTGGATAACCTCAAATAGTTTGGCTAAGGCAACAGTTAGTTGAGTTGCGCACAGAAGGAGAAATCATACATATAAGTAACTTTTATAATCTCAAAATGCTGAGTGCATTACCAAATATTAATAGCAAACAAACCTAAAAACAATACCATGGTAAAAGCAATAAAACAACATATGACAAAAACTTATTGTATATAAGTTGACTGGCTTCAGAAAGAGGAGAGGGGATGGTGGGCTTTCATGAATGAGAAAAGGAAATTTAGATACTTGATGCAAGGAATGGATGTCAAGCTGAATTGGGTTAAGAGAGATGCCAACTCCATGGCTGATGCTTAAGCTAAACAAAGGGTGGGAAGAAACTCTAATTTTTTGGCTATATTGTAATTCATTTTATGGCTTCTATATGGGGGAGTTAAGAGAGTTTTTCTCCTCCTTTTTGTATCTTCCTTTGGCTTAATAATTAATGAACTTCAGTTATTGATCTATATATATAGACCAAGAAAGACATGGACTAATGTATTAAGAAATTATTTAAGTACTCATAGTCTAACAATAGATATGGTACTAAAGTCTAAACATAATAAAATGGTGAAACAGGACTCATGTAGCCAAATCCATATAGTTGAGACAAGGCTTAGATGATAATGAGGAGGATGAGGATATAATATATCTTTAAATGAAAGAAAGAGCATCCACACATCCTATAAAGAAATTATGCTTTTTTCAAATTTCCATTTTATACAATTATCTCTCTCCAAAATATGATAGGATATGGATGCACTTATTGGGACAAAGGACATTGATGTGATAACCAATTACTAGCTTGACACAGTAATACTTGTATCATTGTGCTCAATTCTAGACGCTCCAATATGATGACATATTGTACAGGAGATGGGCCGAATGGCCCAGAGACTGACATTTCACGTTATGTTATGTTTCTCTCTGTTATGGGCCTTATTCTGGGCCCATACTCTGTAATGATCTGTTTTTTGTATTTTCCTGCCCACTCAAGGGCCTCTCTGTAATTTGTCAAAGATTAACTTCTTAATAAGATGTTTAGAGTGTTAGAGAGAGGTTATGTTTGAACCTCTTACTCTCTAACACTCATTGCCGCCAGCTCTCTCTTCTCTTCTTCTCTTGTTTGTTTATTTTCTGGTTTGCATCTAATCTCAAACAGTTCCATACATCAAGTGGACTGTTTTTCAACTTGGTATCAGAGCGGGCCATTGCTTGGCGTGTCCCTCATGTGGTTCTAGTTCAGCCAACTGCATGAGGAGGTTCTAGGGCTGAAAGTTTACAGTCATCCACCTGGTTCTTGGAGGTCATTGGAGGATGCCCAAGTTTCTACACACTTGGAGAAGGGTTCGGTGACCAGGAAGAATCAGAGAGCAAGGTGTTCGGCCTGATTTGAAATCAGAGAAAAGGATTTCGAAGTTATCTCAGAGAACAAGTGTTCGGCCTAGTTTGAAGTTCAAACCAGAGACTCTCTTACTGTAAGTTTTTTCTCAGTCCTTTGCTGGGTTGTTTTTTGTTGTTTGGGAGGACTGTTAAAGCATTCAAAGCCCACCTCCATTCGGCCCAATGTTGCTGGACTGATTCTACTCAGAAATTTCTGGGTTATTTTGGAAGTGCTATTCAGCTGATTATTGGACTGCCAAGCTGCTGAAACTGATCTAAACTAAGTGGTACTAGTCTCATCTTCATCCCAGCCTCTTCTTGGACCTATACTGAACACTTTGAAGTGGTTTCTTCTAGTTAACAGTAGGTTGTTAACTACTGCACACTGAGTGTTCGACAAAAGGTCTCTTAAGGACTATGGCCTTTTTTTTCTTCTCTTTGAGACAACAGTTGTTGGGAACCTGAAATACCTTGTGATTGGAGGTTTGCTGGGTGTCCTTTGAAGGCTGAAAAAGTATAGAAAGAGCTACCACCGAGCTGGACTGTCACAGTTATCAAGATTGAACTGATTCTGTGAGCTAATTGTTGTTGCCTATTCAGCTCAAACTAAGCTCATCAAGACCCCCAGTACTTTGGGAAACCTATTAAAATCCTAATTGGAGCCTTTACATGATGGATTTCTCAAACCTTGAAAACAAGAATGTTGTTGAATATGGACAGATTTTGGGAACCCCAGCCGATTCTATGCTGGTTGTAACTACAGTTAAACTTCATGGGACCAACTACTTGGCTTGGTCACAATCAGTGAAAATCCATATTTGTAGCAAAGGAAAATGGGGTTTTATTTCTGAGAGCAAGAAAGCTCCTTCAGAGGATGATCCATCTTATGAGAGATGGGTGCAAGAAAACTACACAGTGATTGGGTGGCTTGTGAACTCAATGCAGCCACAGATTAGTCAGCATTAAAGCTCCTTCAGAGGATGATCCATCTTATGAGAGATGGGTGCAAGAAAACTACACAGTGATTGGGTGGCTTGTGAACTCAATGCAGCCACAGATTAGTCAGCATTATCTGTGGATGAACTCGACTAAAGAAATCTGGGATAGTGTTGCAGAAACTTACTCCCAAAAGTTGAATGTTGCCAGAGCTTACAAACTGAGAAGTGATGTGAAGAATCTAAGACAGGGGGAGGTCACTTGCAGCATACTTCTCAACCCTAAAATCTTTATGGCAAGAGATTGATTTGATAGAGGCTGTGACATGGGATACCCCTAAGGATGCTGACACATATAGAAAATTGGTTGAAAGGAATAGGGTCTTTGAGTTCTTGACAGGGTTGAATTCTGAATATGACATTACAAAGCAAAACATCTTGTCTAAGGAAGATGTTTCATTGTCTCAAGCATATGCTTTGGTCAGCAGTGAAGAAAGTAGGAGGCAAGTGTAGGTTCAAGGAGTCAGTATCAATGATCATTTTGCAAATATGGGAATTAAACCCAAAGGGGTTACAGGAGCTCCCAGTGGCACAAGAAAGAAGGAGGTGGTGTGTGAATATTGCAAGAAGCCGAAACACACCAAGGACAAGTGCTGGAAATTGCATCCCAGTCTTGTCCCTATCCGATTCCAGAAGAAGAATGATAGTAGAAAGACAAGAAGTGCACATGTAGCCAAAAATACAGATACAGAGGTTGAGACAGCCAGTGCACAATTGGCAGCCATGAAAACTGAATATGAGAAGTTTGGAAAGATGATCAGCTAGCTTGAAGGTGTAACTTCATCATCCAACCCTTTTGGAAGTCCAGCCACCACCGCATTTGCTCACTCAGGTATAAGGGCTTCTGCTAACCATGCATCCACCTCAGGTAATCCCAAGACCCCTTGGATCATAGACTCAGGTGCTTCTGATCACATGACCAACCTCTCCACTTTGTTTGTTTCATATGATTTGCTTCCTGGTCGTGACAAAATCACCTTAGCTGATGGTTCTCTTGCCCCTATTTCTAGCAAGGGAACTGTCAAGCCTACAGACTCCTTACTCTTATCTTCCACTCTTCATGTACCTAAATTAAATACTAACTTATTATCTGTAAGTAGCTTGACCAAGTCATTGAATTGTTGTGCAACATTTTTCCCTTCTCACTGTGTGTTTCAGGACCTGAAGTCTCGGAAGGTAATTGGGAGTGGCCATGAAGCGAATGGAATATACTTGCTCGACACCCCTAGCCAATGCTTTGATCATCCCAAGAATGTTGCTTTTGGTTCTACTTCTTTAGAGTCTGTCAGTCAAATTATGTTGAGTCATTGTCGGTTGGGTCATTTACCTTTTTCTGCTTTAAGTCATTTGCTTCCCAAACTGTTTAAGGGAGTCAGTGTGTCCAGTCTCAATTGTGAGTCATGTCAGTTGTCAAAGCATTGTAGAAACAATTACCCTATGAGCAATAAAAGATCTTCTTTTCCTTTTCATATTGTACACTCTGATGTGTGGGGGCCTTACCACTTATCCTCTATGGAGGGTTACAGATATTTTATCTTGTTTATTGATGACTTTTCTAGATTCACTTGGATATACTTAATGAAATCTCGGGATGAAGTCCCGAGACTTGTGAGGCAATTTCATGAGCTTGTTTTAACTCAATTTGATACCAGAATTAAGGTTTTCAGATCTGACAATGCAAAAGAGTATTTTGATAAGAGTTTATCCTTGTATCTCTCTGACATGGGGGTTATTCACCAAAGCTCCTGTGTTAGAACCCCTGAACAAAATGGAGTTGCTGAGAGGAAAAAAAGACATATTGTTGAAGTTGCAAAGAGCCTTTTGTTTGCCTCACATGTTCCCACAAGATTTTGGGGTGATGTTGTACTTACTGCTACCTATCTCATAAACAGTATGCCATCCAGGGTTTTAGAGTTTAAATCCCCCTTCAGTCTTCTTCATCCAGACAAGGATCTCTTCCCAATTCCTCTTCATGTGTTTGGTTGTACCTGTTATGTTCACATTCCAAGTGTACAGAGACATAAGTTTGAACCAAAAGCCCACAAATGCATCTTCCTTGGTTACTCCCCCACACAAAAGGGTTATTGTTGTTTTGATCCAAAGACTGGCACCCGACATGTCTCTATGGATGTTACCTTTGATGAACTTTCTCCTTTTTATGGTTCCTCTCAAGAAGGACATTGTCAACAGGGGGAGAGTCTGCCACAAGTCTTTGCTCTTCCTCTTCCTGTCCTAGTTGAGTCTCTTGACAAACATGTATCCTCACCAAATGAATCAAAGGAGGATCAGCCACTTCATTCCTCTTGTCCTAGTGCCACTATTTCTTTACCTCCTCGTCCTACCCATAATCCCAAAGTGTATCAAAGGCAGAGATCCAGGAATGAGCAAGTAGTTTCCCTTACAACAGATGAAGCTCATACATTCCCAATCACAGATGAGATAACAAGTACTGCTTCAGCTCCCTTGGAATCATCCTTCCCAGATCTTGATGTCCCCATTGCTGTTAGGAAAGGAAAGCGGAAATGTACTACACACTGCATTTCCAAACACCTTTCTTATGACCTACTTTCTCCTTCATACTATGCCTACCTCTCTTCAGTTGCTTCTAACCCCATTCCTAGGTCTGTATCAGAAGCTCTTGGGATTCCATAATGAAGAGATGCCATGCATACTGAAATGGATGCTCTACATGAAAATGGTACTTGGGAGGTGGTGGATTTGCCTGAAGGGAAGGATCCAGTTGGGTGCAAGTGGGTTTTTACCCTTAAATACAGGGCTGATGGGACTATTGAGAAGTACAAGGCCAGACTTGTTGCAAAAGGCTACACACAGACATATGGGATTGACTACCTGGAGACTTTTGCCCCTGTTGCTAAGATGACATCTGTAAGGGTTCTTTTATCCCTGGCAGCTCACTTTGATTGGCCTCTCTATCAGTTAGATGTAAAGAATGCATTTCTGAATGGTGACTTACATGAGGAGGTCTACATATGTCTTCCTCCAGGAATGTATGGGAAAGATATGCAAGGAAAGGTATGTAAACTGAAGAAATCTCTTTATGGCCTCAAACAATCTCCTAGAGCCTGGTTTGAGAGATTTAGAGCTGCACTTGTTAAATTCGGCTATGTTCAGACAAAGTCAGATCATACTCTTTTTGTGAAGAAAAGTGGATCTCTAGCAGTGTATCTCATTGTGTATGTTGATGACATTATAGTGACTAGTGATGATGCCTCAAGCATTCTGGCCCTTAAGTCTTTCCTCCGTACAAAATTTGAGATTAAGGATCTGGGGGAGTTGAGATACTTCCTTGGCATAGAAGTTGCCAGATCCAAGGATGGGATTCTTATTTCCCAGAGGAAATATGTCCTTGATTTGTTGTCTGAAACTGGAAAAATGGGTGCAATACCAGCTGCAACTCCTATTGATATGAGTCACAAACTTTCAGCTTCAGATGGAACTTTGTTGGAAGACAAAGGGGTCTTTCAGAGACTTCTTGGGAAGCTTCTGTACCTATGCATGACTAGGCCAGATATTGCGTATGCTGTCAGTTGCATTAGCCAGTTCATGCATGCTCCTAGAGATACCCATATGGCAGCAGCAGAACAGATTTTGTGCTATTTGAAAGGCTCTCCAGGAAAAGGAATTCTATTTACCAAGCATGGTCATCTGAAACTTGAAGCCTATATTAATGTTGATTGGGCTGGAAATATTGATGATAGAAGATCTACTTCAGGGTATTGTAGTCTGGTGGCTGGTAATGTTGTCTCTTGGAGGAGTAAGAAACAATCAGTTGTGGCCCGATCCTCCGCAGAAGCAGAATATAGAGCCATGGCACATGGAGTCTCAGAATTGTTGTGGCTAAGGTCCTTAATGGAAGAACTTGGGATTGATCATGACAAACCCATGATGTTGTACTGTGATAAGCAGGCTGCCATCAACATTGCTCACAACCCGGTACAACATGATAGAACCAAACATATTGAGAATGATAGACACTTTATTCGAGAAAGTGTCTCCTCCGGTGAAGTGTGTCTTCCATTCATTACTTCTGAAGGACAATTGGTAGATTTCCTCACCAAGGGCATTTCCAAGGCAAGGCTTCAACATGACACTGGCAAGCTGGGCATGATTAACATCTATGCTCAGCTTGAGGGGGAGTGTAGAGGAGATGGGCCGAATGGCCCATAGACTGTCATTTCATGTTATGTTATGTTTCTCTCTGTTATGGGCCTTGTTTTGGGCCCATACTCTGTAATGTTCTGTTTTTTGTATTTTCCTGCCCAGTCAAGGGCCTCTCTGTAATTTGTCAAAGATTAACTTCTTAATAAGATGTTTAGAGTGTTAGAGAGAAGTTATGTTCGAACCTCTTACTCTCTAACACTCATTGCCGCCAGTTCTCTCTTCTCTTCCTCTCTTGTTTGTTTATTTTCTGGTTTGCATCTAATCTCAAACAGTTCCATACATCAAGTGGACTGTTTTTCAACTCATATCAACCTTGGGTTCAAGTTCAATGGAATTCCAGTAATTCATCCATTATCACATAAGAACCACCCTCAACCTCCACTTTCACAATCTCAAAGGAGAAAAGAATTGAGGCCATAAAGGAGGGGCATGTGCTTTGCAAGAATACAATCACTATGCCAAATCAGACCAAAATGTACCACGACAATTCTCTCTTTAAGGTGTGCTTCTTGCAACTTGAAGATTTTTACTGTGGATTGAAGTTGAGATTGGATAACATGTTATCATACTTCAGAGAATGATGGATCTTACTTCCTTTAAGTGGGCTTAGAAAGCTTGATCAAAAGAAGAACCTTGTAAAACTCCAAAGAGTTTTGTAGATTTTCTTGAGAGAATGATGTGTATTTCTCTCTTGGCCAAAAGCCTTTTTTCCTTCACCAAGTCTTCTGACCAAAGTCCAAGGTTCAAAGTATCAATACCATACACCCCATATTGGGCATATCACACCATATCTTTGGGTTACTGATACACTAAATTGAGGGAATTAGGACATATGGCCAGCTTTAGAGGTTAATACCCCTCTTAGAGATGTCTTGACTCAATCCTTGAACCTTGGTTATTTTTCCAAGTATTTTTGGCTATTTGAAACTCCGAGCATATCAATACTTTGAACCATGCAAAAGTCCCCTACCTCTTGACAGGAGCATGCATTTATAGATTGTATGGTCCAACCTTTTCATGCCCTTGATTGGAGATTTTATTAGCCCTTGTTGCATCTTCTAGAGAATAGGGTGTTGGCCAATTACCATTTATAGGGAGAATAACATTTCATCAAATATTCTCTTGTCAATCATTAACTAAATGTGAGATATGTCTTAGTTGATTGGAGATTTGATTAGTTCTAGTTACCTTTTGTAGGGAGGAGAATGTTGGCAATTTTCCATTTATGGAGAAAATAATATCACATCAATTATTCTCTTTTTCCATCATTGATTAGTTGGATTTAATTCCATAATCCATTAGAGACTTGAAATTTGAATCGTACTAAGGTCCCATGTGGGCCCCCTTTCAGTGCCAATGGATTTCTAGGGTGGGTCCCAAATAAAAATGAATCATACTAAGGTCCATTTGTGAATTTGAGCTTATGGGACAGGGCCTTTAAATCCCATGAAAATTTTAATGTCTACACAGCCATCAAAACCAAGTTCAGTGGCTCCTTTGAAAAGCATGGAAGAACACTACAAATGAACTGTCTTCATATCCTTGAGCCAACAATAACTAACTACAATTAATACCAAAGAATTTGGAACTAATATTCTGTAAGATCTCTCTAGAAATTTAATTATAAAAAAATGCCATATCCATGATTTACTGATCTTGTGAATTTTAAGTTATTAAGTTTCAATTGCTTCAGAGGTTTTAAACATATCTGGTCACCAAATGCATTTGATTCAACAAATACCACATTGCACACCCTATCAATTTTGAAAGTGTATAATTCTACACTGTTTAAAACTTTACAAGGATTTAGATGTAGAAAAATTATAAGCTGGGTTCTTATAAAACACAACACCAAGAAGTGAAAGACTATAATAAGATAAAGCAAAGACAATAGGTTTCCAAACTCACGATATATTTAGAGGTGGAAGCTATCCTACTATCATCAAAACTCCACATTTCTGTAGGATCTTGTAAAAGACAAGCACATTTGTCATCCCAATTCCTATCCTCATAGCCACCCAAAGTGCTTTCTCTGATCTCATAGAACTTATTAATAACCTGAAAACATAAATTAGTCCACAATAACTTACAGAAGATGGATGCTCAGCATGAACATATCAGAAAAAAAAGTTCAGGTCCTTCAGGAAGATAAAGGATCTCATTAATTGGTGTCTATACTAAATCAGCTACATTATATCTGAAATAATAATGAGAAGGTAATGTAAGAAAAAGAAGATTTACACAACTGACCTCATCTTTTCCTTCTTTGCTACAATAAAGTGAATACATTTTCATACAAGTGCTTTGGGAGTTCTGAGCCCTTCCTAGCATTGGAGGAGTCTTTAGAAATGAGGAGTGAAAAATCATTGTGATCTATTCAGGCCCAATTGGAGTATGTGATTCATTGAGGCTGAAATTCTGGCAGTCTTGGAAGGGATTCAAGGAATTGAATATCCAAAAGTTGTCAATTGAAGGAGACTCAAAGCTGGTGATAAATTGGATTTGAAAGGATGAGGAAGATGGATGGTGGTGCTACATCTATGAGAAAAGGAAAGTTATGAGGTTATTACGGGGGGTGGAGGTGACTTTTAATTGAGTGAGAAGAGAAGCCAATGCATTTGCTGACACACTTACTAAACAAGGGGTGGAAGGAACAATTTCTTTTGGGCTATGTTGTAATTTGGATCTTCCTTGGGGAGGGCTAAGAGAGCTTTTCCCTCCCTTCTTTGTACTTAATTGTTCATTATTAATGAAATTGCTTTTGTTATTGATAAAAAAAAAAAAAAAAAAAAAAAAAGATCTAAGCCCTTCCTAAGAAAGGGTGATGTAGGCATGAAAGCAAGGGAAGAATCCATGGAGAAAGAAACCAGTCTTCTCCCAATTCCTCATCAAATGGAAATTTTGTAATTTTTAGGTGCTTTGGAATTCAATATTCTTGAGCCATTGCAGAGGGAAGATGGACCCCTTTGAGGTGGAGGCAAAGGAGCTGGTTTTTGTGGTTTTTGTTTCCTGTAATGTTTATCTTGGAATGGCACTAGTTCTGGAAACAACTAATATGTAACATTAACTAACAGTGAGTGAGGGGAGTGAAAATAAATCTGCAACCAATATACCACGAAAGAATATAGTCATAAGTCATAACAGGCTTCCAGTTTGTGATAGTCATGGTTACGTTACATGCCAGGTCTTGATAAGAATACCACAAAAAATTTAACCAAAAAAAAGCACATGCAATAGGAAAAAGAGATGCAATTTCATGACTTAAAGATGAATTCAAACAAAGAGTTATAAATACAGAGTAACATAAATTGATTGTTAGAACTTAAAGCATCCAATTGGAAGTAGAAACATAATTTACACTTACAGTGATTAGAAGTAGAAACAAATTAGCCAAGACCCATATAATTATGAATGTTTAAATATATAGGTATATATATTAAAATAAATGAGAATTTTGGAAAGATAAATCATTAAGTATAAGATGGATTCATGCATGTACCTTTTTGAAATTTTCATTCTGGTCCTTTAGCATTGCTAAATCCACCTGTAATGTAGAACTAAGTTTTCTTTCTTCAAGGCATTCTGAAGTAAGCTCCTCTAACCTGCCACAAGTACAAATTCACAAGAAAAATCAGATACTTCACAATGGACATGTCTTTTCACTCTTATAGACATCAAAGCAGGAATCAAATTGACAAGAAAAGAGTTGCAATGCTGTCAAACAACCTTCTCTGGAAATCATTTAATTTCTGTGACATAAGCTCCTCGTTTTCCTTAGCCTTCTCAGCCTATCATAGACCACAAGAAAGCTTCTATAACCTTTCATGAAATGAGTGCATGGATTCATCACTTCTTTTATTTTAAATGTAATATAAGTACTTATAAGTTACACTCATAAACACCATGGGCTCTATTACGTAATACATAGAAATTACATAAAAGTGTTATACCTCCACCAGAGAATGGTCCCTCTCAGCAAATGCAGCAGCAACACAACCTTGAAAAAATTTAACCTGCTTTTCTGCTTCCATATTCTGAAATGAAAGGATGAAACCAATAACTGACTATGGGCAAACTACTTAACTGAAGCTTAATGAAAGGCTAACAATGAATGGAAACATAATTTCTCCATCAAATACCATGAACTAGAAAATCTATTGAGTCAGATATCTTAGGTGTTAAGTAAAGAACCATAATTTAACACTACACATCCACATGAAATAATTAAATTTTTTTTTGAGCTGCTTTCCTTTTGTATGTTGAGCATTTTGAAAGAAGGAATTAGTTGGGCAGCTGCACCTTCTTGGGGGTCTGCTGGAGGCATAGTGATTATGTGGAAAAGTGATGTGTTAGAAGGATTGGAATAGCTAATAGGCCAGTTCTCAGTGTCTCTGAAATTTAAGCAGGTGGAGGATGGTTTTGAATGGGCTTTAACAAATGTTTACGGCCCTAATGATTACAGGGAGAGGAGGAAACTGTGGGCAGAGTTGGGTGACATTAGGGGTTTGTGGGAAGGACCTTTGTGTCTAGGAGGTGATTTCAATGTAATCAGATTCTTGAAAGAAACAAATAGTCCTAGACAGAGGGTGACCACAAGCATGAGGAATTTCAATCGGCTTGTACATGCCTTCGAACTGAAAGAGATCCCTTTGGCTCATAGTAACTTTACCTGGTCTAATCTCCAAGTGAACCCCATTTTCTCCAAGCTGGATATATTCCTTTTTTCAGCTGACTAGGAAGAACATTGGGAGAGCTTGACTTTGAGAGCCCTCACAAAGGTGGCTTGTGATCATTGGACTATCATGATTAGTAAAGAAAAGTTGGAAAATGCTGGGCCTGCTCCACTCAGATTTTAAAACATGTAGCTGCACCATCCTGGGTTTATTAAGAAAGTTAGAGATTGGTGATTGCAAAGCAATCCAACAATGAACTGGAAGGGTATGAGGTTCCATAAGGAACTTCAATACCTAAAGAACAAAATTAAGGAATGGAACCTCATAGAGTTCGGAAAACTTGAAGAAAGGAAGCAAAATGTGATTCATCAGTTGGAGGATGTAGACTTGAAAGAATTAAGGGGGTGTCTTGAAGAGGGGGATAAGGAGCAAAGGTGGAGATTGAGAAAACGGATGGAGGATTGCTTACACAAGGAGGAAATTAATTAGCAACATAAGTCTAGATGTAAATGGCTAAAGGAGGGAAATAGGAATACTAAGTTCTTTCATGTTGTAGCAAATGGCAGAAGGAGAAAAATTTTCATCTCCAAATTAGAAGTTGAGGTCAACCTTATCCCATCAAAATGAGATTGTTGGGGCTTTTGTGAATCATTTTAAATCTATCTTTACAAGTTCCCTAAGTGAGAGGGTATGGATTGAAGCTTTGGAATGGCCAAGGTTAAGGGTAGAGGATAAGGAGTGGTTGGAGAGAAGGTTTGAGTTGGAAGAAGTGGTGTTTTCTATGGATAGATCAAAAGCACCATGTCCAAATGGTTTTGTGATGGTTTTTTATCATGATTGTTGGGAGATTTTGAAGGACTTAATGTCAATGTTTGAAGAGTTTCACAAAAGAGGAGTGATTAACCCAGGACTGATCTCCACTTTCTTAGCTTTGATTCCCAAGAAGAGAGAATCTAATCACCCGAGAGACTATAGACCAATCAGCTTGGTGAATAGTTTGTACAAGATTATTGCGAAGGTGTTGTCTTTAAGGATTAGACAGGTGCTCCCTTTTATTATAGCTCACAACAAAGGAGCTTTTGTGAGGGAAAGGCAGATAACTGATCAGATTCTTATAGCTAATGAGTGTGGAGGACCTTAAGAAATCAGAAAAAAAGGGGTTGGTCTGCAAATTAGATCTTGAAAAAGCTTATGACCTGGTAGATTGGTCCTTTTTGTTGGAGGTGACGATAAGCTTTGGGTTTGAAGATAAATAGTGCAAATGGGTGTTGGGGTGTGTTTGGACCTGCCACTACTCGATTCTAGTTAATGGGACAGGGTAGATTTTTTTCCAAATTCAAGAGGTATAAGACAAGGAGACCCCCTTTCTCCTTTCCTGTTTACTTCGATTGTGGAGGGCCTGGGGAGTTTGATCTCTAGAGCAAATTCTAGGAATTTAATAAGAGGGTGGATGGTAGGTAGGGAGGACATACCCCTTACATGAAATTTGTAGATGATACGATTTTATGTGAAGGAGGGGATTGGAATTGGGTTAGGAATTTGAAGCTTATTATACAACTTTTTGAGCAATTGTCTAATTTGAAACTTGAAAGTTAACTTTGAGAAAAGTTGTATAGTGGGAGTCAATATGAAGGAAAGGGAGATACTTGAATATGCAGACATTATGAAGTGTGTAGTGCCTGATTGGCCTTTGAATTGCCTAAATTTGCTTCTAGAGGACAATCCTTAGAAAGAAAGCTTTTGGGACCCAGTAGTGGAGAGAGTTGAGAAGAGACTTGCCTCTTGGAAGAAGAATTACTTATCTCTTGGAGGAATAATCACCCTAATTAGGTCTACACTTGCTAACTTGCCTGTTTATTATCTGTCGGTTTTCAAGATCCCAATTGTAGTGGCTAGTAAGTTGGAAAAGCTAATGAAAGACTTTTTATGGGAACCGGGGGAGGAGAAAAAAGACCATAGGGTTGGAGGGAGGTAGTGAATAGAGGTAAGAAGTATGGTGGTCTTGGCATTGGGAATATCAGGAAGAGGAACTTGGCTCTCTTAGGGAGGAAATGGTTGTGGAGATTCCCCATTGAGAAAGAGAAATTGTGGGCTAAGATTGTAGCTAGTATCCATGGGCTTGTGGATAATGGCTGGATGTTGGGACTCTAGCTAGGAGCACAAGAGCTTCACCTTGGAAAGCAATTCGGGCTATCTTGCCTCTGTTCTCTCCCTGGATCAGGTATGATTTACATTCACGTAACATCATCAAATTTAAGGAACAGGTTTGGGTTGGAGATTCTCCTTTGAAAGACCAATTTCCAACTTTATTTGCTATTTCTTCTTTTAAAAATGAACCTATTTCTACTTTTCTTGTGCCTTCTAAATCGATTTCAGGCTATGAGTGGAACTTGAGTTTAAGAAGAGCTATTAAAGACACAGAGTTGGACAGTATTATGGCTCTCTTGGGCATCCTTGATGGGATTTGTCTAGACCTCTCACAGTTAGATAGTAGAATTTGGACCCCATCTCCCGCAGGATCCTTCACTTGTGCCTCCTTTTTTAAGACACTTACTCAACCAGTTGACATTTCTGGTTTGTCTTTCCCTGTTAAGGAAGTCTGGTGTCAGCTTATTCCTCCAAATGTTGAGAGTTTCTGTTGGGAAGCGTTTCTAGAAAGAATCACATCCAAATGTTGAGAGTTTCTGTTGGGAAGCGTTTCTAGAAAGAATCACAGGTGATTTGCTTCAAAGAAAGAGACCTAATAGGCGTTTATCTCCTCATTGGTGTGCTCTCTATAAGGCTGATGGTGAGTCCAGTTACCGCTTATTAATTTCCTGTCAATTTGCAAAAAGTATTTGGGAATGGTTCACTTCTTTATTTGGGTGCAGTTGGAATTCCCTTCTGAATGTGCAAAGCCTATTTACTTCTTCTTCCTTCAGCTGGCCAACAAAAAGATGAAAGGTTATGTTGAGATGTGTTAGGGATGCTGTATGCTGGTCTATTTGGGAGGAAAGAAACTTAAGATTTTTTTCTGATAAGGAGAGAAGTCTATAAAGTGTCATAGAAGATCCACATAAGGGCAATACACTGGCTGAAATCTTTGCAGTTGCTCACAGACTTCTCAGTGAATGATCTGCTAGGAAATTGGAAGGAAGTTGCGAAGTCAGTCCCATTTAAGTTGACTTCAAGTCCATCATGGAATCCCCCCCCCCCTCATGGTTTCATCAAACTGAATTTCGATGGTAGCAGTTTGGGAAATCCAGGGCCATCTGGCATTGGGGGAGTGTTAAGGAATGAACAAGAGAAGATAATAGCCATGTTTTCTGGCCCCAATTGGAGTAGGAGACTCCCTTAGGGCCGAGGTAATGGCAATCATGGAAGGGGTACAAAGAGCAAGGGACCTGAATATCAATAAGCTGGTCATAGAAGGTGATTCTGAGATGGTAGTGGGCTGGTTAAAGGAAGACAAGATTGGGCTTTGGAACTACAACAATGAGAAGAGGAAGTTTAAGTGGCTGACTAAGGACATTGATGTAAAGTGTATTTGGGTAAAGAGAAGTGCCAATTCATTTGCCAATGGATTAGCTAGGCAAGGGGTGCAAAGGGATGTTATTTTCTCGGCTCATTTGTAACTGTTTTTCTCTCCTTGATTGCTTATTCTGAAAACTAGGAGAGCTAAGATGTTTTATCTCCCCTAATATGTATTCTAATCTCTTATTTTAAGGAAATGCTTCCTATTATTGACCAAAAAAAGAAGGAATAGAAGAATTTTTTATGGAAAATGAAAAATAATTAAAGGTTTCATGACCACATGATGTGGGAAAACATGAGTTACAAATGAACCCAGAACTTTTTTAAAGCATTGTATTAGAGAGAAAAAATAACAACACTCAAGTTCAACAAGAGACTGTACATTGGGGAATTTATAAAAAGTATCACTGTAATCAGTAATCTAGTTACAGAATAAAAAAAAACCTGAATTAAAAAAGGAGTTGCAAGATCTTCCTCTGAACAAGCAATGTAAGGCCAGCCATTACAAGAACATTCCTTTAATCTTCTTTTTTATTATCATTAATAAACAAAACTTTTATTAATTAATCATAACATACACAGATTACGATGATGAGATCAGCAGCTAGCCTCAGCTAACCACCCGTGAAACCCTTTGGTCACATCAGGATACATAACCCCAAAAAATCTGTTCTTTTGTTGCCCCTTGTTTTTTTTGATAAATGATTAATAATTTAGTGATATCAAGAGCTTAAATCAGTACAAGCATCCCTTTGAGAGGCACGAGTTGTGACCTACCCCAAATTTAGAAGAAAAGAAACAGATTAAAAGCATATTACAGCTGAGCCCAATATAGAGTATCCCTGCTTGTCCCTTGTTTAGCAAGACAATCAGCTAAAGAATTTGCTGATCTTCTGACCGTGTATGCATACATTCATGTCCCTCATACACCATTTTAATTTTTAATTTCATCTCTGTAGTACCAAGGAACAGAATCCGGGTTTTGTAGCCATCCCACCACCACACCACCTTGGAATCTCCTTCTATTATCAAATTTACTATGCTAAACTGGTGAGCAATCTGAATTCCTTGTAATGCAGCAAGCAGTTCTGCCCTAGCAGACTCTCCTTCCCCCACCAGGTCCTGAGAAAAGTGCCAAGATGTTCCCATCCTTGTTCCTCACCACCCCACCTACACCGGACCGGCCTGGATTCCTTGACTGCTTCCATCAAAATTCAGTTTTAAGCACTCTTCTGGAGGTGGTGTCCAATCTAAATGTGTTCTAACCTTCTGAGAACTGCTATTTGCCATCTCCCTCCAGTTTCTCCAAAAATCAGCAAAGGAAAACTGATGAAAATGGTCCACAATTTTTAACCATCTGCTAAACAGTTAGACTTATGCACCCAAAAAGCCTTAGCCCCCAATTCTTGCATTGGAGTTCTAGTTTCCCTCAACATATGTTTTTACTTCCACAATCCTTCTTGCCCTGTTCGCAGCCAGCCTATTACAACCCTCAAATCCCCTTCTATAATTATGTTCCTGTGGTCCAATTGCTTCACTTTTTGAAGTCCAATTGCTTTAAGCTCATACAATAGCCCTTGGTGAGGCACGAGCTGCAGCCTCTCCCAACTGATTACAAGGAAATTAGAAAGAAGAAAGAACAAGCATTACAGCTGAGCCCAAAACAAGACTTCCCTCTTTGGAGTCCCCTTCAATCAGTAGCTGCCCTACACCCAGTTGATTTGCAAATTGCACTCCTTGTAGGATGCTAGTAATTCTGCCCTGACTGAACCCCTAAATCCCAAAAGACCTGAGTGTTAGACAGTTGTATGCCCTTAGCTCCAATCAGAATAATGTACATTATGAATTTATTGTAAATGAATAAAGTACATATTTGATTCATGTTCCTGTGGTGTGTTTCTGTGTAATACCCTTAAATTGGACACTTATGAGACTCGTGTTAGTTTAGAATGTTCACAGTCGTTGGATAAGTCTGGGGAGATTTATCCTACCAAGGCTGACACTGGTGTGCTGCCAAATGTTGGGGTGGCCTGTCTCAGCCGCCAGGGTGAAACCCAAGGCACATGCAGTGTAGGATTAATTGAATCTTTGAACCGGACCAGATTTCCAGTATTGCCCTGGACCTTGGAGATTGATGAGCAAAACTAGAAAGTTACACCTGACCCATAGATTCGATTATGATACTGCACTAGATGTCGGATTGGGCTGTCTTTGATATGCCAACCAGTGAGATCCTTAGCAGGGGTCAAAACCTGGGTATGTTGGGACAGTCTGAGAATTCATCTGAGTGGGTGATCATAGTGACAGGATCAGCCCCTTTGTCGGACAAAGGTAATGATCGAGGATGCACTCTCTCTGATGGAAACCAAGACTGTCGGCAGCCGATTTCAATCGTTGAGATTTGTTTTGCAAAATATATTTTATAATATAAAAGTATATATATTATGGTTTCCAAACATTTGCAAAAGGATTTAATTCCCGGGATCCATGTGAGTAGAGAGTGCAACAATGTTCCTTGCAGCCGAGGGAGAGGTCCTCTCTTGTCGGGTAGTGTTTGATCATTATGGGCTGAGAGGTTAAGTGTAAGACCATTGAGGGTAATACCTGATGGGCTAATCTTGCATCTTCCCACAGTCCCTGGTAGGGCTGTTCATAAGAATGCCCAACCCAACCAAACCAACAAACCCGGACCGACCCAACCCGAGTCAGCCGGGTTTACATTCGTGTTGATCGGTTTCGGGTTGGGCACATACAAAAACCGATATCTCGGGTCGGTTTCGGTTTTCACATAAGAAAACCGAAACTAACCCGACCCGAACCGAACTAGTCTTTCTTCTACTAGTTTGGTAGTTCCTACTTCCTAGTTTGAATAGTTTCCTAATTCATACTAGTCTTCTAGACTTCTACTAGAAATAGAGGGCCCATTAGGCAATTACAATTAGAATTCAATTAATTAGGTGTCCTTTTTTAGTTTTTTACCTAGATTAGGCAATTACAATTAGAATTCAATTAATTAGGTGTCCATTTTTAGTTTTTTACCTAGATTAGGCAAGTACAATTAGAATCCCTACTAGAACTAGAAGGTCCATTAGGCAATTACAATTAAAATTCCTAGTTTCCTACTAGTCTTCTAATTCCACTTTTGTCTTCTCTTAAAATCTTCTATTCTCTAACTTAACTTGGTTGGTCTGCCCCCCTCAACTCAAGTCCTCAACTCAAGTCCTCAACTCAAGTTCTCAACTAATTCAAAGTTTATTCGGCTTTGTACAGGAGCAAAACCGAAACCGACCCAACCCGACTCAAACCGACCAGGTCGGTTTGGCCTATCAGTGGGTCGGTTTCGATTCCCACCTCTGGTAAGCCGACTAGGTCGGGTCGGTTGGGAAAATCCCATGAAACCGACCCAACCCGACCCGTGAACACCCCTAGTCCCTGGGTGTTACAAGGTGGCTTGGCCCAGGGACCACTTAGGGTAAGTGTTGGGCCCATAGAGCCCATGTGATGGGTTTCAGGGGGTGCATTGTCCATAACAGTGTATTCGGCCAGGCCTTGTAACAAACGTTGGGCCGAACCCATGTGGCTGATGTGTAGATCAATGTTTGGGTCCCACGCCATACAAGGAAGCCCAACTGGGCAGCAGTTTGGAAGGCTAAGTGAGCGCATAACCCTTTTGGGCCTAAAGCCCATTTCGAACTGGGCTGATTAGATCAGTTAAATGAGGGGCGAATTCTGATATTAGATTAGCAGATAGGATTGGGTCTTAACCCTATCCACTCAGAGAGTCCAGATCTGAATCACATTCAGATCTAGAAACCTCCTAATAGGATTAGGAGGGGGCTGATCTAATCTGCAGATAAGATAAGGGTTTACTCTTATCACTTAAAGGGAATTCTGATCCAAATATGATTTGGATCAGCAACTCCGAATGGGATTAGGAGCTGATCCCTTTAAGGTTATAAAAGGAGGAGGGGGCGGCAGCCTTTAGAAGATATTCAGATATTCACATTGTCTTCAGAGCTGAAATCACAGAAGAGAGTATTCAGCATCACTGCGCTGAATCTCTCTTGCCGCCTCCTTCCTGTCGCCGCCATATCTGCCAGTTCGATCTCCTCTTGTCAATAGGAGTGATCAAGATTGGATCTTGATATCAGTCCTTTGTGAAAGGGCTGATTGGAAAAGTGCTCACGTACCGTCCAGCTGATACTTGCGAAGGATCTAGTTCTTTTTGAAGAACGCTACGGATTCTGCTCCATCCTGCACTGCGCCATCTTCAGTGGGAGCAGTCTTTGGTTCCTTCCTTGGGCGTGAACACCTCCATTGGGAGATACTATTTCTCTGTATCAGGTATATCCCTCTCCTACTGCTTTTGTTCAGATCTGGTTCGTTTCTTGGTTCAAGATTGATCCTTGAAAAATATGATTTTCCTAAAACAGGGAATACGATTCCCAGTAGGATGGAGAGAAATTTTTTAAATTCGCCCATTCTATTCCGCAAGATTCGGGTGTCCATACGATGGATCTCTCCTCCCTTCACTGAGTAGAGGAGTACAATCTCTCCAAGCTCGTTTCCCAACACGCCCCCCATTCCAGAGCGTCCTGGATTACCTTGGCTGCTCCCATCAAAATTCAGCTTCAGTGAGCTTTCATGCAGTGGGATTCATCTTGTAGTTTCCCTAGCCTTACTGGATGAACACCTTGCACTGCTAACCAATTTCTCCATAAATCTGTAAAGGAAAATTGATGGAATGGTTCCATGGTCTTTAACAAACGTATTGCCCTATTCAACACACAATCCTTTAAATCCTGACTATTCCTCTCCTTCTCTTGAACTTTCACACACCCAAATTCTTTTCCCCCTCTAATTTCTTTTCAAGTTGGCATTGTGAAGTGTCTGCAACATCCCTGCTAATGATTCCACTTGCCAATCTTCCAGAATTTTTGAAAGTACATTGATCCTCTGGTTGGGGTGTTATATCATCACCCCTTCCCCTATTTTATAATTTGTACTGTCATTTTATCTTAGTGAAACTTATTTGCATTTACCATCAAAAAAGAAAGAAATATGAGAAAACAAATTGATCTAACAGATCCATTTCTAGGATGAAGGCCCTAGAATTCTAACACAAAATTTCACCTGACAATAGGCATATTATTGTAGTGCGCCATTGCCCTGCCAGTCACATTTACTATAGAATCCCCCCTCCAAGTTTAACTACTAAGTTAAACTTTGATTGATGATCAAGGTTACTTGGACCTTTGTAGAGCAATGGAAAGTTTTTTTTTTTTTGATAATCAAGGGAAAGATAAATTTTACAAATTAAAAGTACATCTAAGGCTGTGCTTCAGAGTCATATTAAGCACTTATTGGGCTTACTGCTTATTACTTATTATAAGCCAAAAGCACCCAAAAAATTATGAATTAGCGTTTGGTAAAATAAAGCCCAAAAAGCACTTTTCACATCAAAGATCCTGTCTAGAAAGCCAAAAATTTTGGGCTTTTGCCTTCTTACATTTTGGAGAAGCCCTTTTATAAAGAACAAGCCCATTTAATACATCACACCAAATGTTCAAATGTGCTTATCTAAATAAGCACTTATTCAAAAAGTTCTTCTTTAAAAGCCCATTTAGAAAGGGAAAGCATTCCCAAACACAGCCTAAGAAGGTGATGAGATGTTCAAATGCGCTTATCTAAATAAGCACTTATTCAAAAAGTGCTTCTTTAAAAGCCCATTTAGAAAGGGAAAGCAGTCCAAACACAGCCTAAGAAGGTGATGAGATGCCACCCTCATACATTACCCCAAAAACAAAAATTGAGCATCCTAAACATCATCGACAATAACAACCAAAAATTTTGGGCTTTGGGCTTCTTACACATTGGAGAAGCCCTTTTATAAAGAACAAGCCCATTTAGAACATCACACCAAATGTTCAAATGAGTTTATCTAAATAAGCACTTATTCAAAAAGTGCTTCTTTAAAAGCCCATTTAGAAAGGGAAAGCATTCCCAAACACAGCCTAAGAAGGTATTGAGATGCCACCCTCATACATTACCCCAAAAGCAAAAATTCAGTATCCTAAACATCATCAACAATAACATGAAAAAGAGACCAACATTTGCTCCAAATGATGCCCAATTAACACCCTCAAATCATAAATGTGCCTAAAGCAAGTCCATAGTGAAATAACCAATATCAGCTACCATTCTTCTACCATTATTTTTTTTCTGTCAAAAGTTTTCCTACTTCTTTCCATCCAATACAGGCTGCAAAGACACAATGCTCCAACACATCTTTGCTTCCTTTCCACCAGAAAAATGAGGCCACTTAGAAAAGATTTCACATAGATGAATGGGTCTAAACATAGGTTTCTAAATAGATCACTTTTCTAATTGCACACGTTCTGCTTTTATTTTTGGTATTCCTTGGCACATATTAACATTTGATGAAATAAGATGAAGCATGATAAAATTTTGCTTACTAATAAAGAACTAAAGAAGTCAAAAAAATAATCACTAAATGCACTAATTCACTTTTCACTACTTCGGAGAAAAGGTGCAGGGCATTGTGGATAACTCAAACCTTTACTTAATAGAAATCAAAGAGAAGCAATTACCTTTGAGACCTCTGCACTATGTAAATCTGCTAGCTGGCTCTGAAGACAGCAAAGCAAACAAAATGAAATGTCCAAAAAAGAGAAATAGGGAAAGGGCTTATATAATGTGAACAATGGAGTCAAAACCTCACCTTGATACGATATGCTTCTGATAGCTCCTCTTGAAGGTTTAGATTATCTCTTGTAGCAGCAGCCAACTTCTTCTTCAAGTTCTCAATCTCCTGCTCCAAGGCAGATGTCCTAATAGGGATTTAATTTGACTATAAAAATGCTTTGTGGTTCATTCAAAAGGGGAAAAAAGATGAAATTGAAAAGATTACAACACTGAAACTTATGAACAAGCAAATCAGAAACCTTTGAAAATGCATCTTAGTAGCAATAACGAGGTAGCTGGGTCCAGCTTGCTGCAGGCACAATTGTTCAATATCTTTACGCAATTCATCACGCTCTGCAAGATAGACGTAATATTTTGATAAGCATTGTTATTGAATTATAGCCATGAAATCGCAGTGCATGGCATCTAGGGAGTGCTACTTGTCTTTTTGCATCATAGCCTTGTGCATATATAGGAAATAGCAACAGTTAGTTATTTTCTGTGGTAATGCTGTCCAGTTTTGGGAAGACGATTGGATCGAAAACAACCCTCTAAAGGAACTTTTCCCTTTGTTATTTTCTGTTTCATTGTATAAAAAAAGAGGTGGTCTAAATTTATCTCATCTTCAAGAACACCGATCACTCCTACTTGGGATTTCAGTTATCGTAGGGGATTAAGGGATGAGGAAATTGACTCCCTCTCTGACATGCTTTGTTTTCTTAATCAGGTTTTGTTTAGATCCTTCCAAGCCAGACAAAAGGGTGTAGGCTCCTAGACCCAAAGGGACCTTTACTTGTGCTTCTTACTTCAAATCCACTTCTCATTCCTCTGTCCAACAGCCTTTTACCTCAAAGGAAATTTGGTGCAGGTCGGTTCCCCCAAACGTTATGGCTTTTTGTTGGGAAGTGTATTATGGAAAAGTAAACACTCTAGATAACCTACAAAAGCATAGACCCTTCCTTTGTATTTCTCCCAACTGGTGTACCCTCTGTAGAGCTCATAGGGAGGATTGTTATCATCTACTTGTCCATTCTCTGCAAATTTATGGGCTTGGCTACTCTCGTTTTTTGGCGGTAATTGGAGCTTGCCAACAGAAATCTGCATGATCTTTTTTTTATCAGTGAAATCTGCATGATCTTTGAATGGTCTAGTTTCCCTTGGCCTACAAAAAGAGGGAGAATTATGCGGAGATGTGCTCGAGCTGCATTGATTTGGACTTTATGGAAAGAAAGGAATGGTGGAATATTTCAAGAGAAGGAAAGGAGAAAGCAGGAACTGAAGGACTATGTGTTGAATAGGACAATGCTGTGGCTGAAGACTTCGGAAAGTTTCCATCAATTCTCATATGATGACCTTTGGAAAAACTGGGCAGCAGTAGCCTGGTGTTCTTCCATTAAAAATAAGACTCTTACAAGATGGTCTCCTCCGTCTGAAGGCTCATTAAAACTGAACTTCGATGGAAGTAGCTTGGGCAATCCAGGGTTATCTAGAATGGGGGGCGTCCTGAGGAATGAGTTTGGAGAGGTGGTACTGCTCTACTCGGGTCCTTTAGGAGTTGGAAATTCTATTAGGGCAGAGCTATTAGCTGCTGTACAAGGGGTGCAATTTGCAAACCAATTGGGGGTAGAGCAATTAATCATTGAAGGGGAATCCAAGGTGGTGGTGGGCTGGCTGAAAAACCCCGAGGATACTATATGGTGTTACGAGAATGAAATTAAGTGTTTGTGCTGTTCAGCCGAACTGAGAAAAGAGGAATGTTTGTTCTGTAGCTACAGTAGTTCGAACCAGGAGAAAAGAATAAGAAGAAGAAGAAGAAGAAGATGAAGAGAACAGTCAAACATGATATGATAAACCCTATCAATCGACCCTTAATATGGATTAGCCTCTAATTAGTAGTACAAAGACTAAACTGCCCCCACTTAAGTATGGGACAGGAAGTCACTATTAAGACTGTCACATAAGCATATAACTTAATAGAAATAAAATGACTAATCTACCCTTATTCGGCTAGCTCTAACACTCCCCCTCAAGCTGGATAATATATGTCATATAATACCAGCTTGTTACATATATAGTTCACTCTCCCTAAGCTTAAGCCTTTTGTAAACAAATCTGCCCACTAATCACCTGAGCCCACATGTTCTGTGCTTATCTCTCCAGTAAGGACCTTCTCCCTCACAAAGTGGCAATCAATCTCTCTGTGCTTTGTTCTCTCATGAAAAACAGGGTTGGATGAGATGTGGAGTGCAGCTTGATTGTCACAGTACAATTTCATAGGTCTATCCATGGAGAACCCGATTTCTTGTAGGAGATTCCTCAGCCATACTAATTCACATGTAGTGTGTACCATGGCTCTGTATTCGGCTTCAACACTGCTCCTTGCCGCAACCGTCTGCTTCTTACTCTTCCATGTCACAAGATTTCCTCCAAGAAATGTGCAATAACCTATAGTATATCTTCTATCAAACACAGAGCCTGCCCAATCTGCATCTGTATACCCAATTACTTCAAGTTTTACTCCTGGTTTGTACAACAACCCACGGCCTAGAGCTCCCTTCAGGTACCTTACAATTCTAAGAACTGCATCCCAGTGAGGTATCCGAGGGTTCAGCATAAATTGGCTCACCACACTGACTGCAAAGGAGATGTCTGGTCTCGTGATAGTCAAATAGTTCAGCTTCCCCACTAGTCGTCTATACCTTCCAGGATCATCAAATATTTCCCTTGTATCACTGCTCAACTTAGCATTTGGTTCCATGGGAGTTTCAGTTGGTTTTGCACCTAACAGTCATGTTTCATCCAGCAAATCAAGAACATATTTTCTTTGGCACAGGTTTACACCTTGTCTTGATCTAGCAACTTCTATACCCAAGAAATACTTCAATGTCCCAAGGTCTTTTGTTTGAAAATGATTTTGCAGAAAGACCTCTAGTTTATCGATCCCCAATTTGTCACTACTAGTTATGACAATATCATCCACATAGATCACTAATAAAATCTTTCCGGCTTCTGAATCATAGCTAAACACCAAGTGGTCAACCTGGCATTGTTTCATTCCAAAGTTCTTCACCACTTCACTAAACTTCCCAAACCAAGCACGAGGCGATTGTTTCAACCCATAAATTGCCTTTTTCAATTTGCACACCTTACCATCCTCCCCTTGAGCAACAAACCCAGGTGGTTGCTCCATATATACCTCCTCCATAAGGTCACCATGAAGGAAGGAATTTTTAATGTCACGTTGAAACAAGGGCCAATCATACATAACTACCAGGGAAATTAAGACATGGACAGAGCCAATCTTAGCCACTGGAGAGAAGGTCTCCATATAGCCCACTCCATACAATTGTGAATAACCTTTAGCAACAAGTTTGGCCTTCAAACGCTCCACACTACCATCTGGCAAGTATTTAACAGTATACACCCATTTACAACCCACAACATGCTTACCAGGTGGAAGAGTAGTGAGCTCCCACGTGTGAGTATGCTGAAGGGCAGAGAGTTCCTCCTCCAATGCCTGCCGCCACCCAGATGAGCTAAGAGCCTCTCGAACATTCTTAGGTATAGAAATAGATGACAATAGTGAAACAAACAAGCGATGTGAAGCGGAAAGGCAAGATACTGAAACAAAATTGGAAATGGGATGGAGGGTACAACTACGTTTACCTTTTCGTAAAGCAATGGGAAGATCAAGTCCTGAAGGTTCAGGGACAGGAGCAACAACAAGATCCGCAAACAAGGTAGAAGCTGGAGGAGAAGCCGGTGTCTGTCGACGAGTATACAGGTGTCGGATCGGTGGTCGTTCAGTAGGGAGCTGCACAGGAGGAGGTGAAGGGTCAACCCCAACTAGAACACCCGGAACAGGATCACTGACTGGAAGAGGAAGAGGAAGCAAAGGTGGAAACACGGATACATCAGGTCCCGAGAAGAAGGGGACAGACTCAAAAAATGTGACATCAGGACAAACATAACACTTCCGAGTAATGGGATTGTAACACTTGTACCCTCTTTCTGAGTCCGAGAGTAGCCAAGAAAACACACTTAATAGAGCGTGCATCCAGCTTGTCTATTCCAAAACTCAGATTGTGAACAAAGCACACACAGCCAAAGATACGAGGTGTTAATGGAAAGGGAGACAAGGTGGGGAACAAGATAGAGAAGGGAGACCGACCATGAAGAATGAAGGAGGGCACCCAATTAATAAGAAAACACGCAGTAAGTACAGCATCACTCCAAAATCGTTTAGGAACACTCATATGATGAAGAATAGATCGAGCGGTTTCAAGGAGATGACGATTTTTTCTTTCAGCCACCCCATTTTGTTGAGGAGTGGATGCACATGAAGTTTGATGAATGATGCCATGTTGTTCTAAATACTGTTGAAAGGAAGTAAGAAAGTATTCACAACCGTTATCTGAACGAAGAACTTTGATTGGAACACCAAATTGTGTACGTATTTCAGCATGGAATTTTTGAAAAATGGAAAATAATTCACTCTTTTCTTTCATTAAATAAATCCATGTCATCCTTGAACAATCATCAATAAAAGTGACAAAATACTTGTAACCATTATAAGACTATTTTAATCGGGCCCCAAACATCTGAATGGACCAAAGCAAAACGACTCAACATACAACTCTCAACTCTAGGACTGAAGGGAACACGACGATGTTTCCCATACTGACATGACTCGCACTGTAAAGACAACAAATGACTCAAAGACGGGAAAAATATCTTGAGTGCCTTGAGAGATGGATGTCCTAGTCGACAATGCCACTGTAGAGGAGTGAGTGAAGTCTGAAGTGCAACTGACGATCCACCACCGTCAAGGTAATACAATCCACCAGCCTCATGCCCCCCACCAATCTTCTTCCCCGTCTTGAGATCCTGAAAAACACAAAAGGAAGGGAAAAATGTAATAGAGCAATTAAGAGTCTTGGTTAATTTACTAACAAACATAAGATTGAATGGAAACTTAGGGACATATAGAACAGATGATAAAGAAAGAGAAGTTGTGTCAACATTACCAACACCACAGATGGAAGAAGAGGAACCGTTGGCAAGGGTAACAGTTTGAGATGTGGAAGTTTCAAAGAGGGAAGAGAACACACCTGGAGTCCCGGTCATGTGATCAGAGGCTCCAGAGTCAATAATCTAGGGAGAGGGTTTGGATGACAGACAAGCTATTCCTGAGTGGGCAAGGGTGGCAGTATTATGCTGTGAAGTAGTCTGGAGGAACCACTCATACTCATCACGCGGTACACTCACCATCTCCTTCCCGGAAACAAATGTAGATGTGGAAGGAGTTAGATCTGCCTGTTGGTTATCACTGACATCAACCCCACCAGCTACTGCATGATTGGCCCATGTAGAAGGAGGGCCATGGAAATCATAAGAGAAATTCACCGAATGTTCGTCCCTACTACAATGGGTACACTTTCTTGTAGAGTTACTTTTTCCTTTACCACGGCCTCCCCCTAAGTCACGACCTCCTCGGGAGGCATGTCCTCCCCCTTTAGTACCATGTCCACCTCCTCTGACTATCACAAATGTTGATCTGTCAGACTGTGTGGGATTCTCTGTAGGCCCCAAATAAATCCTACGAAGTCGTGCAAACACTTCCTCAAGTGTAGGAAGAGTAGAGCCCCCTAATATTTGGGCCCTAACTGGTTCATATTCTGATTTCAACCCCACTAAAAACCTAGTGACATCTAGTTGTTCCCTCTGTTGTTGCTGAACCTTAACATCTGGAGTGAGAGGATGATAGACATTGAGTTCATTTCTGAGGTTCTTCATAATGGCATAGTACTCTTCTAGGGTTTTATTCCCTTGCTGCAAATCGAAATACTCCTAATAGAGCTGACATACCCTTGTAGTATTATCCTGCCCAGAATAAAGCTTCTTGGCATGTTCCCATATGTCCTTAGTTGTATCTAAGAACATAAAGTTGGCACCTATTTTGGGTTCCATACTATTCCATAACCATGTCATGATTTGGGCATCTTCTTGTTCCCAGTCATCAAACCCTGAAGAGTTAGCAGGTGGTTTATCTTCCTTCACATGCTTCACTTTCCTCTTTGCCTTGAGAAGAACTTCCACTGACTTGGCCCATGGTACATAGTTCTCACCATTAAGTTTAATGGAGGTCATTTGGACATTTAAAAAATCAAAGGAAATCATGACACTCAATTTCTGGTCACCACTCACATCTCCCATCGAAGCCATTCCAGTCTACAAAGTTGGTTCTGCCCATCACACAAAAAAAAAACAGTTCCAACCACTGCACTACAGTTCGTTAGCTACCACACAAGCACACTTGTAATCACCAAGTACTGGCCTTAGCATGCATTCGGCCACTTCAACCACCACTGTACTGCTAACATGCAGATTTAAAACCACAAAGAATCCCTCTTGAAACTACTCATTAGAGGGTTCAAACCACCACCACTGCACCTACTCAACCACCACAGTTGTCACACCCATGGTAACAGCACTCTACACGAAAAAAAAAAAAAAAAACTTTTCTTTCTGGTCACTCGACTGTTGTTCTCTTTCCCTGTCACAGAAGTCCAACCTCTGAACCCTAGAAGTTGCCACAGGAATCTGGGTAGTGCCGCAGTCTGCTACCCCAGATTACTCGCACCAGAGAAAAACGAAAAAAAAAAAAAGAACTGAGAAATATATGTTGAGGAAGTTGTAATCGACTGCTGCCAACCTAGCTCTGATACCATGTTTGTGCTGTTCAGCCGAACTAAGAAAAGATGAATGTTTGTTCTGTAGCTACAGTAGTTCGAACCAGGAGAAAAGAAGAAGATGAAGAGAACAGTCAAACATGATAGGATAAACCCTATCAGTCGACCCTTAATATGGATTAGCCTCTAATTAGTAGTACAAAGACTAAACTGCCCCCACTTAAGTATGGGATAGGAAGTCACTATTAAAACTGCCACATAAACATATAACTTAACAGAAATAAAATGACTAATCTACCCTTATTCGGCTAGCTCTAACATTAAGAAATTTAATTGGCTGACAAGGAATATGCTGGTTTCCATATAGTGGGTGGGGAGATCAGCAAATGCTATGGCTGATGTGTTAGCCAAACAAGGGGCAAATATGGAAGAATTATTTTGGGCTCAGCTGTGATTTATGTACTTTATTACTAGCTTACTTGTGTACTATTGGGAGAGGTTGTAGCTCACACCTCTCCATGGGATGTTTTATGAAATTACAATTCTAAAGCAGTTTCTGAATTAATAAAACTTCTATTATTCATCAAAAAAAAAATAGCAACAATTAGTTCAATTGGCTGAACAAGGCTTTGCATTATATTTTATAATTCTTTATCACTGATCAGAGGTTGTCAGTAATACTTGTGATTTGCTTCAGAGGAAAAGACCAAACTGGTGTTTGTCCCCAAGTTGGTGCTTCTTATGTAAGTTATTTGGTGAGACTGTTTTTCACCTCTTAGTTTCCTGTCCTTTTGCTCTCTCTATTTGGGAGTGGTTTTCTTCTCTCTTTGGTTGTAGATGGGACCCCCTGATAGCTTGGAGGGACTATTTATCTCTCCTGCTTTTACGTGTTCTAAAAGAAGAGGTAGGATTTTGGGGAGATGCACTAGGGCAGCAGTGGTTTGGACAGTTCAGGAAGAAAGGAATCTAAAAATCTTTGAAGAGAAGGAAAGAAGGAAGCTGTAATAGAGATAATAACCCAAAGGGTGGCTCATTGGGTCAAAACCTTCAAGCTCTTTGCAGATTTTAAAGTTGAAGACTTTCTCAATTCATGGGGTTCAATTGCTGTTTCATCCCCTAGAAAACAAAGAATAACTGAGGTCTGGTCACGCCCCATGTGATGGTAGTTGTATTGGCAATCCTGGCCCATCGGGTATCAGTGGGGTAATTAGAGAAGAAAATGGAAGCATCCTAGCATTGTATTTAGGTCCAGTTCAGAAAGGTGATGTAGTGAGATCAGAATAATTGGCAACAGTTTATGGGGTGAAGAAGGCTAAAGAAATGGGGATTGAGAGACTAATCATTGAAGGGGATTCAAAAGTAGTTGTTGGGCTGGCTGAAAAAGGAGGAAGGAGTAATTTGGCAGCTAAGGATGAATTTTTTTGGATCAACTCAGCTAAGGAATGAATTCAGGCACTTCAAACAAGTTTCTAGAAATATGCTTATCCAAATAAGATGGATTAGAAGATCTGCAAACAGCATGGAAGATGGCCTAGCTAAACAAGGAAGTCAGAGACAAACCATGTTTTGGGCTCATCTGTAAATTTGGGATGGCTTTTTGGGTTTGATGTTTTTTCAGAACCTCTTGTTGTATACTTCTCTAATTTAACGAATTAATTTTTCTGTTGCTGATCAAAAAAAAAATCCAAGTATTCATTATATTTTTCATATGTTGATACAGTACAAACCACAGAGTAACAATATTTATTTATCCAACCAAAATTGTGCATTGGCTGGATGCAAGTTAGCTTTCAGCTACCAAGTACACTAAACTTTCCACCTGACTTTTTGAGTTAAAGAAACTTTGTGTATGTGCCCCTAGGGTAGCTATCAAGGTGCACTGAGCTATCAGACTGTACCTCCAAGATAGGTATTTGGTCAGTTAATATAAACTACTGGTTGTGCCATATCAGGTGGGAAATCTAATATCCTACAAAAGGTTAAGGCACCATCAAGTCCTACCTCAACTCTGAAATATCAATGAATGTGTCATGAAAGAAAATTCACTCTTCAAGGAATGCCTACACCTAACACCCATTCTGCAAGAAGGAATGAAAACTCTAAAATATATTTCAATGCTTTGTGAAAAAAATATATAAATTCATGTCATTTAGAATACCTAGAGCTAAGGGCTGTTGGATGAGGGCAACCAAAACACCAACCAACAGAGTCCAACATTTTTGGTTGAGCTTGCATGACATTTTGATTTTTTTTACAGTAAAAGTATACCTTTTTACACAGTTTCTGTTGGATATATGTGTATGTGTGTGTGTGTTTTTCATAAGCACATACCTCTTTCAGAAATCAATGAAGTGATAAATTATTGAGTAATTTGCCTCATAACCCTTGAGTGATTCTAAGTGTTCATTGATTGATTTTAGGATTCTTCTCTCCTCTTTCTATTGTCTACATTTGTGATCACAAGTTGCAACCACTGAAGTGTCAAGTAAAAGAAAAGAGAATAATAAATCAAAAAGAAAATAGGAAGAAGAAATAGAGAAAAACACCAAGATTTAACGTGGTTTGGCTTGGTAGCCTCCACCCATAGAAAGATAGGAAAAATATCCACGACGAGAACAAGAGATACATGACTAACTGATGCAGTAGGGCTGGAACTAACTAACACAAGACAGAAAGAGAGAGGAAGGGAGAGTAGAAAGGGTAGAGAAAGAGAAATCCCAAGGAATCACAAGGGGTCCTAGAATCTCTAGGGTTTGTAGGAATCACTCCATACAGCAAGAGAGCTCTTGAAATCTTCATTCATTTATTCATTAGCTTCAAAAGGAAGAGTGTACATCTATTTATAGAGTGACTTGTGTGGCCCGGAACACTGTTCACTATAATTACAAAAAGTACCACTCTTTGTCTTGTGCATCAAGAAACACAATAACTTTCTATCTACAAATGCAAATAAACTGAAAATTGAAAGATAAGCCCTACTAAACTAGAGGAACAAGATGTTATAGCCCAGGCCCCACACAGAACTAGTTAAAATTGCGAAAATACCCATATTGTCCAAGTATACAAAACTATAGAAAATTTAAGAAAATTCCAAATTTCATTCTTCATCTCCTGCATTACTAACCTCTCTACAGACTCACAACAAGATATCCTCTCACTAAACCCTAATCCCACACAACCAATGGCTTAAATAAGCAAAAGACCCAATTATATCAGAATTTCACACAGGCCCCTCTTCCTCTCATAAATACATGCAAGCCCCCAAAATTTACCAACATTACAAATATACCCATGTAACCTCCAATATGAAGATTATCAAATTCTGAAGTTCAAAACATGTTTGAACAATCTCTAAAGGCTCAATCTAGCAAAGATTAGTTTCCTTCAGATTCTCCAACTCCCCCACCAACTTTTCTCGATCTTACCAATGAGAGAAACCTGTTACTCTCCATCACCCATCCTAGTGTGGGTGGAAACCCATTCTAAACCAGTCATCCTCTATTATTTATCACCTCAAAACCCGTCTATGTGCTAGATTCAAGGCGGATACGTGCCCGCCTCTCCCCCATTCCCCTGTATTCTCCCATCTCCACCATTGTCGATGCAAATGACTACAAACGTAGCCAACGGGACAATTCCATCAGTTGATGTTATGAATCACAGAGATTTGAATCGACTGATGTTAATGGGTAAAATAGTATTTTCATCTTTTCATTAACGGATGTTAATGGCAAGGGAGGTTTTAGACAATTGTTAGAAAGAGTAGGGATACTCTAAGACAATATGTAAACAATAAGAGTAGAGTTAGGGGCCCTTTGGCAAGTCTTTTTGGGAAGATCTTTTGGTAGCTCTGACATTCAAAAGACACATTGAGCTTTTGCATTAAGATCTGAGCAGCCTGAAACCCGTTGGTTAAGGCATGTCTTTTTGCGCGTCTTTCCACATGAAGACGAATAGAAAAAAAATGCAAAAGCTCCAATTGGAGCTTCCCGAAAATCGCCCGTTTTGGGCTTCTCACGTCTTTTCGGCGCATCGGCTTTTGGCAGCTATATCTACCACGAACTAAACGGGAAAAGACCGAAACGCGGTCTGATAGGATAGCAAATAGCCGACAGGCCACGTGGAAAGATGCATCAAACAGGGCCTTAGTCAATTAGCTAAACCATAAGGGTAGTTTAAGAAATTTACCCTAAAATTAATCTTTCATTGCTGATCAAAGAAAAGACAAGAAGGTCAAACTATGAGAGACAAGGAGGGTTGGAGGGGACCAAGGACCATATATTTTATATAATATATAATATGTAACATTTAATATAATGACTTCACAAGAATATTATGGTAAAATGCCCCACACCACTTATAATATGCCCCACTTATTGTGTTTTAGTGCTTTGTTTCTGCATAAACATAACTATGGTAATATGCCCCACACCACTTATAATATGCCCCACTTATTTTAAAATCGACAAACCAATTTGGCTAGACAAAGTGAATTTTCAAAGTTTGAGTCCTACCCTCTAACCATGGAACCTAGTTCCAGAATCCCCTAATAGATGATGCATCCAGCCTATCATTTGTTTCCTAAAGTAAAACAAGGAAAAACTTGTTTGCAGCTGACACTCTTCTGCTCCTGCACCACTACACCCATCCCCCATGTAACTAAACAATGGATCAGGATTTCATGGGTTCTCTAAACCATCATATATTGACCTCTCTTGCTGATCACAGTTAATTGCTCAAAACCCCATGGTAAAGTGGAATAACACTAATACACACATATGCACGTCTTCTTGGACATTATTTCTCATGGGTGTATAAGGTAGTCAATTCGATCCACTAAAGCAATGTTTTAAAATTTTTTAACAATAATATTTTCACTGTTTCATTTTTATCATGAAAGAAGGCGTATAAAATTTCCAGCCTCAATCCACATGAAATTGCTATATTAATATAAATACATATATATATAGATGTAAATAAGATAGTAGATGCTTGATCAAATTAATAGAACCTAGTATATTAACTGGCCAAATTTATCAAGTCCTTTGGCTTTCTGGTTACCTAGGCAATCCAAATGTCTACCTATTGCCTAATTGACAGACTACACAGGTCACTAGACCTTGTTTGCCACCCTGGGCTTCTTCCAGTCCCTTAAGTTTTTCTTTTTCTTTTTTCTTTTTTGTGCTGAAAGAAGAAAAGTAACTGACATCATTTTAAAATCGACAAACCAATTTGGCTAGACAAAGTTAATTTTCAAAGTTTGAGTCTTACCCTCTAACCATGGAACCTAGTTCCAGAATCCCCTAATAGATGATGCATCCAACCTATCATTTGTTTCCTAAAGTAAAACAAGGAAAAACTTGTTTGCAGCTGACACTCTTCTGCTCCTGCACCACTACACCCATCCCCCATGTAACTAAACAATGGATCAGGATTTCATGGGTTCTCTAAACCATCATATATTGACTTCTCTTGCTGATCACAGTTAATTGCTCATAACCCCATGGTAAAGTGGAATAACACTAATACACACATATGCACGTCTTCTTGGACATTATTTCTCATGGGTGTATAAGGTAGTCAATTCGATCCACTAAAGCAATGTTTTAAAATTTTTTAACAATAATATTTTCACTGTTTCATTTTTATCATGAAAGAAGGCATATAAAATTTCCAGCCTCAATCCACATGAAATTGCTATATTAATACAAATACATATATATATATAGATGTAAATAAGATAGTAGATGCTTGATCAAATTAATAGAACCTAGTATACTTCATATCAAACACATTAAAGCAACGTAAAGTTTTGCACACAAATAATAAGATTCTTACCATGTTCCAACTGTTGAATACGGCCAATCAAGGATTCACTGTTGTCCACATTTTCATCCATGCCTGAAGAAGAAAATGTAAGCCTAAGAAAAAGGCAAAAACTAATTTTTAAAAATGAAGTATTGTGTTACATCAAATTCCTCTAGATAGAAATGCATTTCTGAATTTAATTCAAATAATAGCACATCGCCATACTGATCACTGGTTTATAAAAAACACACAAAATACCAGTTACAAATCCAAAAGAAATCAAAAGCAGCAATCACCAGCCATACATCAAAACAATCTGCATAGATAACTCATGAATGGACAATGATGATCACGCTTGATCACCTTCTAGGAAATATTCAATGAGTAAAATTCAACTATTCAAGGTTAGGCTGGAACGACTCAGACAGATATGTTGAAAACAACCTCAAACTGAATGGGAACTAAGTTTCTCCTTTGTCCTTCCAAGTTCCAACTCCTCCAACAAGTACAGTGCCAAGCCAAAATCTAACAAAATTTGTTGGAATTTTCAAAAAAAAAATGATAGGAATTTCTATACGTTGTAAACCATAAAATTTTATCGATCGCATTTATTAGCAAACCAAGAAAGAGGAGGTTGAAAGATATTAACCATCCCAAATTTACGTAAAATTAAAACAGAAAATGAATTTAACTGAAGATAGGGAACAGAGTCAAAAAGCTTTCTGCATCGGGAAGCAATCGAGCAATTCGTATTAGAGAGCGTAAAAGAACCCTAGAATTTGATTCCAATGAAGTACTGATTCAGCCAAAAGAAAATAACAACGAAATAGATCTCCAAACGATAGAATTCGATTACTAAGTTTCAGAATAAACGTGCAAACCTGAAACGAGTTTGGAACCCTAGTAAAACCAAACCGAAACAACTAACAAAAGAGACGGATGGAGGCATTATCGTTCTGGAGATTATTTTTTGTGAAGGCGACTTCAGTGTTTATAGATGACAAAGCCATCGTGACGACCGCCTTTATCTCCGGCTTCGATTCCCGCGAGAGAACTCAAATAACCGGAGCGAACTTGCTGAAAGGAGGTTAGGTTTTTTAACTGCCAATCGTATATGGGCAATTCACATTCAATAATGTGGCCATGTGGGCCCACTAACTTACGTTACTTTGAACTCCTCGAGGGAAAATTCGATTGGGTCTAGTGCCATTTTGGTTCCCAAACTTTAAAATGTGACAATTTATTATACAAATTTTTAAAATGCGGCAATCTAGTCGTTAATTAATGGTTAATCAGTCGTTAAGTGGTATTTGAAAAAGACATAAATGCCCTTTAAGTATTATCTAATTTTCTTTATCAACCATCCAAATATTGACAAAAAATTAACAATCTCAAATCCTTGTCTCTTCTATTCAAGAAAGTTGGGGTCACCAGAATGCCCACACAAACGTAACCCCAACTCTAAGGGCATTTGTGTCTTGAATGGAATAGGCAAGGATTTGGGACTATTATTTTTTTTCTTGTCTGCTTAGATGGTTGATAAAGAAAATTAAATAACACTTGAAGGGCATTTGTGTCTTTTTTATATGTCATTTAACGATAGGTTAACATTTGATTAACGACAAGTACTGGATTGTCATGTTTTGAAAGTTTAGGTACTAAATTATTGTATTTTAAAGTTCGGGGACCAAAGTGGCACTAGGCCCAAAGTACATGGTACTAATGGAGAATTTTCCCTATCTATAATACTATCCAATTTGTGTCTTTAATGGAACAGGTAAGGATTTGGGACTGTAACTTTTTTTTTTTTGTCTGTTTAGATGGTTGATAGAGAAAATTAAATAACACTTGAAGGGCATTTATATCTTTTTCAAATGTCACTTAACGGTAGGTTAACATCTGATTAACGACAGGTACTGGATTGTCACGTTTTAAAATTTCAGGTACTAAATTATTGCATTTTAAAGTTCAAAGACCAAAGTGGCACTAGGCCCAAAGTACATGTACTAATGGGGAATTTTCCCTATCTATTATCAATGGTTAAGGGTGGATTCGAGTCGAGCCGAGCCGAATAGTACGAGGCTTGCACTCGGCTCAAACTCGAGCTCGAGCTCGGTTCGAGCCATAACCTTGAGCTCGAGCTCGGCTCGAGTCAAAAATTCATAAGCTCGAGCTCGATTTTGAGAAAAGAATATTTTATAAAAATAAAAATTATATATAAAAATATTTTTTATTTGAGATTTAAAAATTAAGAATTATAATATATATTTATTTTCTATAATATATATATATTATTTTCTATTTTATATATATATATATATTATTTTCTATAATATATATATATAGATATATATATTCGAGCCAGCTCGCGAGCCTCACGAGCTAAACTCTAATAGGCTTGAGCTCGACTCGTTTATTGATCGAGCCAGTGAATTGGGCTCGAGTTCGAACAACTCGTAAAAAGCTCGACTCGTTGCCACCCCTATCTGTGGTAGTATAATATATCTATATTAGTATAATACTATCAAATTGTGAGGCCACAAAATATATTCTGAATTCTCGTTTTTTATCCCATTTAATTTTTATGTTCAATTATTAATTTACATGGCTTAACGATTAATTTCTACTCTGACAAATCACAGTTCTTTATTTTGATTTTGATTATTAATAGATGTCCACCCAAACCATAAACAACTTAAAACAAAAGGGTAAATTTCTTAAATTACCCTTATGGTGTAACTAATTGGTTAAATGTACTCTTATTATTTGAAAATTGATTGATGTTATCTATATTATTTTTGACAATTGTCTAGCTCTACTATTAGTTCGTTAATATTCCATTAAAACAAGTACACATGTAACACCACGTGGCCGTTTAAACTTTTTTAAAATCCAATATTACCCTTGTCCCCGTCCTCCTCCGACCTCTCTTTATCTTCCTCGACTGTCTTTCAAACCTCACAAACTGAAAAGTGCTTCAGAGAGACAGTGGTGGTCGTCGTTGTTGTTGCCCGCGATTTCTTCAACAGGTCACCTCCTTGTATTATTTCTGATCTGAACCCAGATCTAAGATTGGTTCGTTTTTCTCCTCAAGGTAGGTGGCTTGTGCAGTGGAGGGAAGGCAGGCAGTGATTTCTTCAACCGCCACTGCAATCTCTCTCATCTGGTTTCCTCTCTCACTATTGAACCAGTAGTGACTTGAAATGCTCGGGACCCAACTAGCGGTGACCTGCGACTATTCTAGTAGTACGAGTAAAAGTCTCTGAGATGCCATTCATCTTAAGATGTCTCCTTCGTCTCCATTTTTGCTTAGACATTCCTCAAAACTCCCCCACCAAAATAGAACAAAACTTGGTTTTTATGAATTTCTCAGTTTTCAACAACGATGTTGAAGCTCGAGATCCAAATCAAATGTTATAAAATAGAAAGAGAGAACTGACATAGAACTCTTTTAAGCAAAAATCATGAGATTCAACCCAATCAAAAAAATCACGAGCATTAGTTGAATAGAAGATGAACTACCCAATTTTGCAGCCGCTTGAGACGAAAAGGGAAAAACCTTACCAAATCTGGAAATTCAGACGAAGATTTAAATATTTCTGTTGAATTTTGATCTCATAAAAGATTAAATCCAATGGGTTTGATTGGTCAATTACATGAGAAATTGCACATGCACACTTGATTGAATAATCAGTTTTTTCTCTTAGAAAAAACCCAGTTTTGAACTTGTCCCACATTAGAAAATTATAAGTTTTGTTTTCATTATTTCAATAGGAGCTGATTTACACTCCTTAGAATTATTAGAGGAGAGTATGGAGATTCGATACCGCAACGCACGCGCACGCGTGTGTGCAGCGCAATGAAGCACTTTAGAGGCGCACTTTGCTCGCACTTGGTTTTGGTGCGTTGCTAACCGTTGATCACCGTTGATGAGATCAACAGTCATGATTCGATCGGGTGTGATCAAGAGGCACAATTCAAAGTTAACAGTCACTAACTGTTAACTACTTTTTAAACAGTCACAATGTTTGAAATTGTGACTGTTCAAGGTGCCTTCTCTAAACCAGCACCTACATTTTCTTCCTACATTTTCTTCATACCTCTTCACAAATTATTTAAGAAGCATGAATCAGACTCCAAAACACACAATTTCGAAATTCACTCTCTCTCTCTCTCTTTCCCAGTCCGGTCTGCTACAGTCTCACAGAATGTTTCTTTGGAGACTTTTCAACTTTGCTGGTTGCAGATTCTCGCCCAAGGCTCTGTTGTATTATGGGAACGAATTTGCCTGTAACCCAACAGCAAACTCAGTAAAACTGAGTGGGGACAAATAACGTTCTAAAGATAGTGTCTTCAGACGCGCCTCAGAGCTTCTCCTCCAAAATTACAGTGACCCCATTTTCTTCAATAATTTCCAATAAAAAGGAATAAAAGAACATTTTTGACCTAATTTCGTTGGACAACAAATGTAAACCCTTTCAAGTTCAAGAGAAATTTAAATGAAGAATTCAACACACAAGAAGAAGCCAATTTAATTGGAGAGAGAGATTGGTATCGACAACAAGAGAATTAGAGTTCTAATCAGAGAGAGAGAGAGAGGAGGGGGAGGAAATGAGTTCGGACAAACTTGTACAGCTAACATCTCCGGCCCTACTCACTCCCTATTCCAGTATAATCAGCATCGCATAAGGAAGACGGTCGAACAAACTTGTTTCTTTGGATAAGATTGGTAACGGTGACACTTTGATCTATCACCCTAGAATGCAAGTTGATTCCTATCAAGCAGTTCTCCTTGAATCATATGACTCCTAGAACGACTCCTTGACCTTGCCCTTGACGGATACCTCGAGGGAGACCTGTTGTCCCTGCTATAAGGTGAATGGGAGTGGGAATACCTTGATTATTTGGAGCACGACATCATAGTGCAGAATCAAATAGTTTAGTTTTAGTCCCAGAAAAGATAGCTTTCCTGACGGGCAAGAAGGGACGTAGCGATGGCGACAGTGAAAAGAGAGAATGAGAGAGAGACAGAGGAGAGAGAACTGTTTGGATTTAATGGAAGGGTAAAATTGAGATTTCAGCCATTTTTTTAATATTTAATTGTAATGATAATTTTTTGAAATAGTAGGGGTAGTGTTAGACAATAGTCAAATAGTAGGGGTATACTTAGTCAATTAGCTAAACCATAAGGGCAGTTTAAGAAATTTATCCACTAAACATAAACCCTAATAGAATACACAAACGAACCTTGATTTATTGGTGACTTATATTATATCTTCACCCAAATAGCACTCTATATTCAACACCTAAAAAACTTCATCTGAGACTTGTTAAGCTTTCTCTGGTTGGTAAAATGATATCTATGATTTGTCACAATGATGTCTTCATTTCTTCATCTCTATTAGATTATACTTGGGTTCATGAATGATTCGATAATGCCCTCATTTCTTTTTCATCAAATCCTCAATCAACTCCTATCCCTATTTTCAAGTCAAGTTGGGTTACATTAGCTTTGGATTCAAGAATAATTTAGAAATGCCTTCATTCTTTTAATGTTAATTGGATCCCCAATCAACTCTACTTATCCCTATTTTTCATGCCAGGTTGGGTTAGATTAGCTTTGGGTTCCTCTCATTAACATCCATAAAACTTTAAGTATGTTGATAGGTTTATCTTCCTTTAGTACTAGCTTAACCCAACTAGATGTGATTCAATCCAATAAAAGAACAATAAATATTTCAGATTATAAGAGAAAAGAAGAAGAATAAGAAGAAAAGGATGGAGAAGAAGGGAGAAAGGAGGAGTTCGAATAATCTCCTCTCTCTCCACACTAATTCTTTTATTAATCTTCATTAACTAGGCTAATTATAAGTTTGCCCTTAAGTGAGCGGCCAGCTAAGCAAGAACTTAAAAGAACTTATAAAAGAGGTTAACATACAAAATAAATAACATACTACTTAAACATAAAAATAGATACTAGGGCCCATTCGGCCTAGTCTCTCTACACTACCCCTCAAGCTAAGCATAAATGTCAATTATGTCCAACTTGCTTATATAGTGTGTCAGCTTCCCTTTGTTAAACAGTGTGTTTCTGTGTAATATCTTTAAACTGGACACATATGAGACTCGTGTTAGTTTAGAATCTTCACAGCCGTTGGATAGATCTAGGGAGATTTATCCTACCAAGGTTGACACTGATGTACCACCAAGTTGGTTGGTGGCTTGTCTCAGCTGCCAGGGTGAGACCTGAGGTACATGCAGTGTGGGTTTTCTTGAAACCCTGAACCGGACTAAAATTCCAGTATTGCTCTGGACCTTGGATATAGATGGGCAAAACTGGAATGTTACACCTGACCCCTAGACTCGATTATGATACCACACTAGATGTTGGATTGGGCTGTCTTTGATATGTCAATCAGTGAGATCCTTAGAGGGGGTCAAAACCTGGGTATGATACCTTGGAGATAGATGGGCAAAACTGGAATGTTACACCTGACCCCTAGACTCGATTATGATACCACACTAGGTGTTGGATTGGGTTGTCTTTGATATGTCAATCAGTGAGATCCTTAGAGGGGGTCAAAACCTGGGTATGATACCTTGGAGATAGATGGGCAAAACTGGAATGTTACACCTGACCCCTAGACTCGATTATGATACCACACTAGGTGTTGGATTTGGCTGTCTTTGATATGTCAATCAGTGAGATCCTTAGAGGGGGTCAAAACCTGGGTATGTTGGGACAGTTCGAGAATTCATCTGAGTGGGTGATCATAGTGACATGATCAGCCCCTTTGTCGGACAAAGTGAATGATCGGGGATGCACTCTCTTTGATGGAAACCAAAACTACCGGCAGTCGATTTCAACCATTGAAATTTGTTTTGCAAAATATATTTAGATATATATATTATGATTTCAAAATGTTTGCAAAAGGTTTTAATTCCCGGGATCCATGTGAGTAGAGAGTGCAACACTGTACCTTGCAGCCGATGGAGATGTCATCTCTTGTCGGGCAGTGTTTGATCATTATGGGTAGAGATGTTAAGTGTAAAATCATTGAGGATAATACCTGATGGGCTAATCTTGCATCTCCTCACAGTCCTTGGGTTTTTATAAGGTGGCTTGACCCAATGACCATTTAGTGTAAATGTTGGGCCCATTAAGAGCCCATGGTGATGGACTCGGGTTCACTGTCTCCTATAGTGAATTCGGCCAGGCCTTGTAACAGAGGTTGGGCTGAACCCATGTGGCTGATGTGTAGATCAATATTTCGGTCCCACACAATACAAGGATATCCAACTGGGCAGCAATTTGGAGGGTAAGTGAGCACATAGACTTAATAGGCCTAAAGCCCAATTTGAACTGGTTTAATGAGATTAATTAAAGAGGGGCAGTTCTGGGATTTAGATCAACAGATAGGATAAGGGATTGTCCCTATCCACTCAGAGAGTCCAGATCTAAATAATGATTTGGATCAGGAAACTCCTAATTAGATTAGGAGGGCTAATTTTTATCTGTAGATAATATAAGGGATTATCCTTATCTCTTAAAGAGAGTCCAGATCCAAATACAAGATTTGGATTAGAAAACTCCTAATGGGATTAGGAGAACCTCTCTTTAAGGCTATAAATAGAGGAGCTGGGCGAACCTCCAGTTCATCCATCAGTCTACTGATTTAAGAGAGATGACAACATACAGTTTGACTACTTCTGTCTTCTGCTCTTGCTCTCTCCTGCTCCTGCCGCCATACCAGTTCGATCTCCACCTGTGGAAGCGATCAAGAAGTGTTTTGATATTACCTTTTGGTAGAAAAGGTAATTTGAAGTCGTGTCCACTAGCCCTCCATCAGGTTCTTGCTGAAGAGCCATCCTGCTGATTCTGCTTCATCCTGCACCGTATCATCTTCAGTGGAAGTAGTCTTTGGATCTATACTTGGGCGTGAACACCTTCATTGGAGGTAATTGTTACTTCGTATCAAGTATAACCTTCCACTCTCTTTTGGTTTCAGATCTGGTCTGGTTTAGGTTCAAGATTAATCATTGAAAATGCAGTTTTCTAAAATAGGGAATGTGATTCCCACGTGGGAGAGATAAATTTTTGAAATTTCGCCCAACCTTCCTATAGGGTTCGGCCATCCATATGATGGATCTCTCATCCCTTCACCCTTTTGGAAAACCTTTGGTCAAAACATCAGCCAAATGCTCTTCTAAAGAGATAAATGGTAAGCAAGCCTCCCCTGAAGCAACTCTCTCCCGTATAAAATGTCTTGTCAGCCTCTATGTGCTTAGTTCTGTCATGTTAAACAGGATTATGTGCAATGTTGATAGCTGCCTAGTTGTCACAGTAGAGCATCATTGGCTTCTCATAGTCAATACTTAACTCTTCCAAAAGAGATCTCTACCACAGTAATTCTAATACTCTATGTCCAATTGCCCTGTACTCTACTTCAACTGAGGAAATAACACTCACTGCATAGGAAATATCTAGCCGAGTCATGTAGAGATATAACAACATCCCTATCACTCTCTAAAGCACTCCCATATCAGACAACAGTTCACCATCAATTGCAGAGAGCTTATGATTGAGGTGTATATGGGTGGAAGCCAGTTTAGCACCAAGTTTACCAATCTCTACAAGGAGGTCAAAAACGCACTTACGTTGAGAAATAAAGATACCATCCTTAGATCTAATAACTTCAATTCCCAAGAAATATTTGAGATCCCCCATATCCTTGATATCAAATTTAGAGTTAAGAAATATTTTGAGCTTAATCACCTCCTAGGTGTCATTACCCATAACCACAATGTCATCAACATAAACAATCAGAAAAGTTACCAAGGAGTTACTTCTTTTCAAAAACAAAGTATGGTCATATTGAGTTTGTATGTAACCAAAAGAGACAATGGCAACTCTGAATCTCTCAAATCATGCCCAATGAGACTGTTTGAGACCATAAATGGATTTTTGCAATTTACACACCTTCCCTTGCATTTCCTTTTCATACACCTCTGGAGGCAAAGACATATAGACCTCTTCATGTAGGTCTCCATTCAAGAAGGTATTTTTAACATCAAAATAGTGGAGGGGCCAATCAAAAGTAGTAGATAGAGACAACAAGATTCGAACTGAAGTCATCTTAGCCACAGGAGCAAAAGTCTCAAGATAATCAATACCATACATCTGAGTGTAGCCTTTAGCAACCAATCTAGCCTTAAATCTCTCAATAGTGCCATTTAAATGATACTTAATAGTGAAAACATATTTAGAATCCACCGATTACTTCCCTTCAGGTAAATCCACAATATCCTAAGTATGGTTCTTATGCAAAGCATCTAGTTCAACCATCATAGCATCCCTCCATTCAGGTTTGGATGGGGATTCTAGCATAAACATGGAAATCACATGGGTAGAAATAGAGGCAAGAAAATAGTAATATGTAGGGGATAGAAGGCTATAAGACAGGTTTTTGGAGATATAATGTGTTGTACACTTTCACTTGCCTTTTCAAAGGGCAATAGAAAGGTTAAGGTTTGGGAAGGTAGAAGAAGGGTCAGATGAAGGCTGACTTGTTACCCCAGAAGTGATGGAAGGTGCTAGAGGTTTAGTTGAAGAAGTGGAAACAACATGCCAATGTCGGAATTTTTGTCTTTGGTATCACCTTTGGACAATAGGATGTGAGGGAAACCTAGGAGGATGATCTAGAGGAGGAGGAGGAGGAAGAACAGGAACATGAGAGGTAGACCTAGTGGAAGGAGAATCAACAGAAGAAGATGGCTCAACAAAAGACTCAAAAGGAACAGGAAGAGGAACAACTGGGAACATAGCAAATGGCCTCTCAGAATGCCGCCCCCCCCCCCCCCCCCCTTAAGAGAAACACCAAAGAAAGGACTAGACTCAACAAATGTGACATCCCTAGAGACAAAACGGGTGCCACGAACCAGATCAAAACAACAATATCCCTTCTATGTAGAGGCATATCCTAAGAACACACAATTATGTGCCTTAAGCTCAAATTTGTCTTTGATGATTATGAACATGTACATAGCAAGTGCATCCAAAAACTCGGAGAGGAAGAGAAAAAAAATCCTCATCCAAAAAGAGAAGCCTAAATGGGGTTTTAAAACCCAAAACCCCAAAAGGCATATGGTTAATCAAATATGTGGCAGTAAGAACATCCCCCTAGAATTTGATAGGAACATGTGATGCAAACAAGAGGTATCTAACAACCGTAACTACATGGCGGTTCTTCATTTTTTCGACTCCATTCTGTTGTGGAGTATAGGAACAAGAACTCTGATGAATAACCCCAAAGGTCTCAAAGTATGATGAAAGGTTTTTCTCAAAATATTTCTTAAAATTATCAGAGCGAAATATTTTAACCCGGGTATTAAACCGAGTAAGAACAAGTTCATGAAACATTTGCACAATGGCAAGAACTCTTTATCATGAGATTTCATGAGGTAAATCCAAGTATAACAAGAATAATCGTCAATAAAGAAGATAAAATACTTGTAACCCCCATAGTAGATAGATGATATGGCCCACACACATCGAAGTGCACAATATGAAAAAGAAGAAATAAATCTTTTATTGCTTATTGAATAAGAATGTCTACAATGCTTTGCGAGTTCACATGATTCATAATGAAGACTTGATAGAGACATTCCCTTGAACATATCGGGAAACAAATGACTCAAAGTAGAAAAAGATAAATGACCAAACCGTAAATGGCATAACATGATTCTATTAAAAGACTAACGAAACAAACTCCAAGGCTACTCCATTAGGTGGTCCATGACTCCTATCAGGTGTGTCTAGCAAGTATATTCCATTCGTTTCATGGCCACTCCCAATTGTCCTCTGACATGTTAGGTCCCGAAAAACACAATGGGTAAAAAAAAATGTTATGCTATAGTTCATAGATTTAATCAAGCTACTAACAAATAAAATATTAGTATTAAGTTTGGGGAAATGAAGAACAGAGGATAAGACAATGGTGTCAGAGGCCTTGGTATCCCCTTTGCCAGAGATGGGAGCAAGAGACCTAATAGCAAAGGATATCTTCTTTCTACCACAGAAGATTTGATATGAACAAAAGATGTTAGATAAACTAGCCATATGGTTTGATGCACTAGAATCAATAATCTAAGGGATTTTATGATTATTTGAATTAGTAGCATGATTTGTAGAAGCACAAGTACCTGAGTGAGCAAATACGGATGAAGAGGTGTTGCTGGAAGGGTTGGATGCTAAGATAGTGGTTTCCAAGTGATTCAAAAATCTCCCATACTTTTCAAACTCTACCTTTACTGTTGTTAGTTACTCTATAGCTAATTTTTCTTCACTTTCCCTATTTCCTCCTTTAGGCACTGTGGCAACATTATCATTCTTAGGCTTTTTAGTTTGACCATTTTTTTTTAAATTAATGTTATTGTTGTTATTCTGAAACTTGTCTGGGAGAAGATCTGTTCTAACAAGTGTCCTTAGTATGCCTTGGTTTCTTGTAGTATTCACATATCATTTCTTTCTTCTCAGTTGAACCCTTTGGCTTTATTTTAGCACGAGCAAAGTGTTCTATAGGTGGACTCTATAACTGTACCCGTTGCCTACTTTCCTCACTACTTACCATAGCATATGCCTAAGCAAGAGTGACCTCATCCTTGGCCAGGGTTGAGTCCTGTAAGATACTCAAACACCCTATTTCGTTCCACGAATTTTCTGAATGTCTCTGCATTCTTGGTGCTCTCTCATACCACTGTTTCCATAACATCAATCTCCTACCATAGGGACTTCAACATTAAGTAGTAGACAATTGTTCTCTCTTCTCCCCCTGTTTCAATTTTCACATCATTCTTTAGCTTGTAGGCCCTTGCAACATTCAACTTCTGAGAATATGTTTTTATAACACTATCCCAAATCTCCTTAGTTGAAGTCATCCAAAGATAATGTTGACTTAGGTGAGGCTGCATAGAATTAACTAACCATCCAATCACTGTGTAATTCTCTTGCATTCACTTCTCATATGTAGGATCGATCTGTCGATTTTTCCTTACTGCCTATGAGAAACCTCAGTTTACCTCTACTACAGACATAAATCTTTATAGATCGTGCCCAGGCCAAATAATTGGTTCCATCCAGTTTGATTGTAGTCACTCTTGTCAAAAGGGAATCTACTAGACCAACCCCGACACCAAGATATGCCTCATATCACTTCCAAACTGCTCCATTGACTAAACCAAAATAAAAAAACAATGTTTTCAATCTTTATACACCTAACTGAGGTCAGTTAAACACCTAAATGACCCAAAACTAAGGTTTCATTGCACCAACTTCCAGGGAGAGAGAGAAGAAGCAACCACTCCTACCAAAGCTTCCCAAACCTCTTTCAATTGTAATTGCCCACTTCTAGAGATCAAAAGGAGTCCTCCAAGCCTTGACCGCCACAACCAAACAATCTCTTTGACATGTAACTGGAAACTCTTTAGTCGACTAGGGTTTTGGGCAAAAAATCAGCAACCCCACTTTCTTGGCAATCTATAACCATACTCTAATTCTCCAAACTCTCTGCCAACTAGGCAAAAAAGTTCTCTGAATAATCAACAATTTATCTCTCCATAAACTCTTCTAAATGAATGGTGCATGAGAAAAGAAAAGAAAACCAAAAGAGGAAGAAGGCCTGCTCTAATACCAAGATGTGATTCAATCCAATAAAAGAATAGTAAAATATTTCAGATTATAAGAGAAGAAGAAGAAGAAAATGATGGATAAGGGAGAAAGGAGGAGTTCGAATAATTTCCTCTCTCCCCACACTAATTCTTTTATTAATCTTCATTAACTAGGTTAATTACAAGTTTGCCCTTAAGTGGGCGGCTAGCTAGGCAAGAACTTAAAAGAACTTATAAAAGAGGTTAACAAACCCATTAACATACAAAATAAATAGCATACTACTTAAACATAAAAACGGATACTAGGGCCCATTCGGCCAGTCTCTCTACACAACTATTTGGGGTTGGCTCTAATTAAGTGGTCTTCCCTAACTTTTTATGACCATTAATGAGGCCATTTCCTTCTTGTGGATTGCTAATTATTTTGAATATTCTCTTTATTATGAAAACCAAATTAGTTTCAATTTTGATTAAGCATTGTAGTACTCTACATGAATGTTGGGAATAAAGCATTCATAAAAGCCATAGTACTTCATATACAACATCAAATTTCTATATAAGATAAAGAGTTTATCTTAATATATATATATATATATATATATATATATATATATATATATATATATATATATATATATATTAATACGATTGGTGTGCTCTCTCCTTGCAGCAAATAGAATCTACTTGTGCGATTAGATTGAAAGTTGCACGTGAGAGCAATCCAATCGTGTTAAGACTTATGTTCCTTTCGAATCACACGTGATTTCCCTTTCGAGTTTTCCTGTTTTGACCTTCCCTTGGTCTCGTGCTTTTGCCGTTTTTTCCTCTGTCGTCGCTGTCGGAATGAGAGCCCGCCATTGCCAAGGAGAACGAAGGAGGTCTTCCCGTTTTTCTCTCTTCCTCATGAAAGCAAATCCAGTTCTCTCTGTCGTTTTTTTTTTTTTTTGGGAGGGGGGGGGGGAGGGGGAGGGGGAAGGTTTCAGCCTGAAACCACATGCAAAAGATTTGGTGTTTGCTGTTTTTTCCTCTGACGCTACTGTTGGATGGCCGAACCCTGCAGGAAGGTTGGGCGAATTTTCAAAATTTTTTCTCCTATTTGGGAATCGCATTCCCTTATTTTAGAAAACTGCCTTTTCAATTATCATTTTGAACCAAACCGGACCAGATCTGAAACCAAAAGGAATGAGAGGGATATACCTGATACAGAGTAACAGTAACTCCCAAAGAAGGTGTTCACGCCCAAGGAGAAGACTAAAAACTGTTTCCTCTAAAGATAACATAGTGTGAGGTGAAACAGAACCAATAGGACAACTCTTCAACAAGAACCAGATTCTTCAGCAAGAATGGGATAGAGGGCTGATGAGCATGAATTCAGATTGCTTCTTCTACCAAGAAGCAATATCAAGAACAATTCTTGATCACTCCCATAAGTGGAAATTGAACTGGGTAGGGGCTGCAAGAACATGGAAGAACCTTGCAGATTGTTGTATCTTGTCTGATGTCTTTTTCATGTTCGCCCTGCTCTCTTATTTATAGCCTTAAAGAGACAACCTCCTAATCTGATTAGGAGTTTCCTTATCCAAATCTTTATTTGGATCTGGACTCTTTAAGTGATAAGGATAATCCATTATCTTATCTGCAGTTTAAGATCAGTTTGATCCTAATCAAATTAGGAGTTTCCTGATCCAAACCTTTATTTGGATCTGGACTCTTTAAGTGGATAAGACTTATCCTCTTATCCTTATTTGCTGATTCAAACCCAAACTTGCCCCTATTTAATTAATCTAATTAACCCAGTTTGAAATTGAGCTTTAGGCCCATTAAGTTTATGTACTCACTTAACCTCTTAACCTGTTGGACAGTTGGCTCTCCTTGTATGGCGTGAGACCCAAACATTGATTTACACATAAGCCATATGGGTTCAATTCAGTCCTTGTTACAAGGCTTGACCAAATTCACTATAGGAGACAGTGAATCCCTGAGTCCATCACCATGGGCTCTTAATGGGCCCAACATTTACACTAAATGGTCCTTGTGTCCAACCACCTTACGAAAATCCAAGGACTGTTGACAGATGCAAGATTAGCCCATCAAACATTACCCTAAATGGTCTTACACTTAACCTCTCAATCCATAATGATCAAACACTGCACGACAAGAGATGACATCTCCCTTTTACAGACATTTTGAAACCATAATATATGTGTATGTATATCTTTATATAAACATATTTTGCAAAAACAAATTTCAACGATTGAAATCAACTGGCGACAGTTTATGTTTCCATCAGAGAGAGTGCATCCCCGACCATTCACTTTGTTCGACAAAGGGGCTGATCATGTCACTATGATCACCCACTCAGATGAATTCTCGGACTGTCTCAACATACCCAGGTTTTGACCCCCCTCCAAGGATCTCACTGATTGACATATCAAAACAGTCTAATCCGACACCTAGTCCAATACCATAATCTAGTCTAGGGGTCAGGTGTAACATTCCAGTTTTGCCCATTTATCTCTAAGGTCTAGAGTAATACTAGAATTTCATACCAGTTCAGGGCTTCAAGAAAACTTACACTGCATGTACCTCAGGTCTCACCCTAACAGGTGAAACAAGCCACCCCAACCAACTTGGCGGTACATCAGTGTCAACCTTAACAGGATAAATCTCCCAAGATCTATCCAACAATTATAAAGATTCTAAACTAACACGAGTCTCATAAGTGTCTAGCTTAAGGGTATTCACAGAAACACACACCACAATAACATAAATCAATTATGTACTTTATTCATTTACAATAAATGTGAAAAGGTACATCAATCTGATTGGAGCTAAAGGCATAACTATCTAACAGCAAATTCAACACCTCAGACGTCTCCAAAAGTGATGATTTGGGTGTGTGAGTAGATTGAGAGTCGCATGTGACAGCAATCCAATCGTGTTAAGACTTAAGTTCCTTTCGAATCGCTTGTGCTTTCCAGAGCCCGCTATTGCCAAGGAGAACGAAGGAGGTCTTCCCGTTTTTCTCTCTTCCTCATGAAAGCAAATCTAAGTTCTCTCTCCTGTTTCTGTTTTTTTTTTTTTTTGAGGGGGGGAGGGGAGGAGGTTTCAGCCTGAAACCACATGCAAAAGATTTGTTGTTTGACATTTTTCCCTCTGACGCTACTGTTGGAAGGAGAGCCCTCCATTGCAAAGAACGAAGGAGGCCTTCCCATTTTGCCCTCTTCGTCATGAAAGCAAATCTCGATTCTCTCTGTTGTTTCTGGTTTTTTTGGGGTTTCAGCCTGAAACCACATGCAAAATATTTGATGTTTACAATAGATCGCAAAAAGGAAAAAAAATGAAGAAAAGAAAAAGCTTACTGGCAAATTCAACACCTCAGACGTCTCCAGAAGTGATGATTTGGGTGTTCACTATTGTTCTCTTTCTTCTCCATCAACCGATCAAAACGAGAGATCTTTCATTTCTTTCTATGGTTTCTTGGTTGCTACTGTCCCTTCTGCTGTTAGTTGATTTTTCTCCCCCCTCTGTCCCTTTGCGTCTGTGTTCTTTGTCTTGCGTAGTAAGATAGGAAAAGAGAGAAAGAAAAGAGCTACCTAGATTTGTTACTGGCAAATTCAACACCTCAGACGTCTCCGGAAGTGATGATTTGGGTGTTCTCCTTTGTTCTCTTTCTTCTCAATCAACCGATCAAAACGAGAGATCTTTCATTTCTTTCTCTGGTTGCTTGGTTGCCATTGTCCCTTTTGCTGTTAGTTGATTTCTCTCCCCCCTGTCCCTTTGTGTTTGTGTTCTCTGTCTTGCGCAATAAGATAGGAAAAGAGAGAGAAAAGAGCTATCTAGATTTGTGTGAACATGAAGAGAGGGGTTCGAGGGAGAAGAGAACAAGTTGGCTAGGTTCTTTAAAATAGTTAACCGGCGATCAACGGTTAACAGTACATACGGAACATCCAATGGCTAGTGGCAATGAATGCAGGAGCCAGGTGGCGACGACTTGGTCCAACAATCCAATCGACGCTTTCATACATACGCAGGGTTGAACTGTTTTTTAACCATTGAACCGGATCGGTTCGAAGCATGAAGTATGAACGCTCCCCAACTGGTTCCAATAATCCGGTTACACATGGGTTTGATCATGGCGTAAAATTGGAAAAATGAGTCTCACTCGTGTGCATGTGATTCCTTATTTCCTTTCCTCCATGATCAACCTATTTGAAGATTTTCATTTTTCATTTTCTTTTACCTTCCACTTTCCCCTACAACCTTTCTGCTAGTATATGCACTGTTATGATTAATGGTGTATCATGGTTATTATAACGTTTTCTTATTATAAACCATTTTATCAATGGTTGACTTCATTAATTAACATTATAAAAGCTTAATTATCCTTCTTTTCATTCAAGCTTTGAACCAAGAATGCTTGATAAAAAGATGGACGACTAAACAAACATATTTTTTATTTCAATGTTGTCCATCATGTGTTATAACTTAAGAACAATGTTTTAACTAGATAACTGAATTGAAATGGTGTTCTCATATGTAATAACCTTGTTTAGAAACAACTTTTGAACTATATTCTACTAATGTGTATGGTTATTCATTACATATCATATTTAACCTCCTCTTAATCGTACCTGATGTGCAATGCCATAACTGAATAAATGCAATAATATTTTGCAAAGACATGCCTCGGCCACCACAAAATAGGAGTAAATAGAAGCAATTGGTTGTGGTTGCTATCTCTATTTACTATTATATGTTAGTGGAATTATTTTTTTAGTTGTCTTGATTATTCATGTCATTGCAACTAGGAGTAGGAGGATGAAAACTAGGGTATTAAGCATTGACAGTGAGGATGATATTGAGATTGAGTCAATCAAACCATAAGACTATGGTCATGGTTTTCGACCACGCATGTGTACACTATACAAGAATAAATAAAAACAATATTAGGTTATGTGATTTGCTTAAAAGTATACGAAAGTTAATGAGCACTAAAAAAATGGGAGTAGAGGAAATGGTTTTGCATGCTTCCTAAACATTTTGGCACATGACTTCAAGAACAGAAAGTAGCGATGGAACTTTAGAAAAGTCTAGGTTGTTTATAAGCAAGTACATCAAGATGGTGTTAAATGTTGTATTAGTTTGCATGGAGTGCTGCTTAAAAATCCAAAACCTATGCATATTGTGGAAAATCGACTTGGAGTGAGGACGGTTTAAAATATGGAGTGGAGTCACCACCTAAAATTTTCAGAAATGGGAATTTAGGAAAACTCAGAATTTTGCAAGAAAAACATTTTTTTTTCTTGGTGACTCGTAACCAGTTGAAGACAAAATTCTTAGGGTCCGGGGACCAAGGTGGGTGTGAGAAGGTGTTAGGCACCCCACACATGCCTAGTTAAACCAGTCTCTACTTTACCAATGTACCAAGAATGATTTTACAACTTTGGGCTTAAAACAAGCAGTTATTTTATCTATCAAGAGAAAAGTCAAACTCTAAGTCCAGGTTGAAATCTCCTATCACTGCTATAGGGGTATTTCCATTATTAAATTCAACAAAATAATCTTTTAGGGATTTCCAAAATTTAGATCTTATGCTCTTTTGAGGTTTTCCATAAATAAAACAAAGGAACCAGAGAGTTTCTGGGAGAAAAGAATTGACACTAATGAACATGTACCTATGGGACTTCTTGAGGATTTGGATATCTAGGTTTCCTTTCCAGAACAGGGCCAGCCCCCCAGCTAGACCTGAAGCATCCATTAAACAGGCATTTGGGTAATTTGTTCTCTTTTGCAAATATTCCATTTTTCCAGATTGGACTTTAGTTTCAGAAAGGAATAACATATCAGGGGAACTATTCTTAACAAAGTTCAAGAAATTTAAGTTAAAAGATTTCCTACAGATACCACAACAGTTCCAACACAAAAGCAGACATGCCAGTGTTTTTGGTGTTGAAATGGATTACCTCTTTGGAGTCCTCTCGAGAGTTTGCATTGGAACGCCTTCCATGATTATGGATTTAATGGTATGAGGGCTTCTTGAGTGATGGGGGTGTCATGATTCAAAGCCGCCAAATGAGGGCTTCTTGGGCCTAGACTCATAGAGTTGGTAGATCCTGACTACCGCCAACTCTCGTTCTTGTCAAGGTCCCAGGCCCTAAGGTTTCTCCCCTCTCCTAGTGACGGTTACCCCAATCATCTCGCATGGGGTTTCTCCCTCTTCTTCTATCTTCCTCCTCTTGCCGGTGATGAGCTTGTTCATGCTGGATAAACTCACCAAAGTCCGGAAGACGCCAGTCAGCTCTCAAGGATGTTTCAACCTTAATCCAGGGCCCTGAGATGGGAAATTCATGGGCCGCAAAACGAAAAAATTTTCATGGTTGGCCGGGTGATAGCTTGCATGGGTGCAACGGCAATGGCCATGATCAACACGACCACAGAGGTAACAAACACCAGGGAGACTCATAACGATAAATGGCCCATATTGTTGGAGTAACAAAACCACCAACCTTTCAGACAGAGGTAGTTGTCATGGATCTCCACAGCTTTACAATCAAGATAAGCAACACCTATCTGTTGAGCTCTTTCTATGTTTATCATTTCAAAGGGGAGACCATGGACTTGCATCCAAACCTCAGCCTTTGTGACGACCGAATCCCTCTGGTCTCTTCTTTCCCTCCATTCGTCTAGCATGAGCCATTGGCCAAAAACATACCAGAGTCCATTATTCCTAACATTATCGTAGTCGTCCTGGTATCTGAACGTAAACCTGTAGTAGCCTCTACTTAAGGGTTGCACCATTAGACTACTTTCATTTACCCCCCAACTTCCGTGAACTCTATTGATGAGGTCATGCATGGGTATGGTGGCTCTAGGAAAAACTCTCCCTATCATGCACAAATGCCAGATGCTTCTGGTTTCCTCTGTTATACTTCTGGAAAAGTCAAAGATGTCTACATTCTGGCTATCATTGCATTGGAGGAGTTGAGAAAAGGCAGCATCAAGATTCTGATAGTCCTCATTTCCTCCCTCCTCATTATGTTTTTGGTTCTCTGGATTCATCCTAAAGGGTGAGAAGAAGGTTAGAAAAACTTTTAAGAAGAGAAACAAAACCCTCAAAAGAGGTAAGAAAACCCAAAATGGGTAGAGATGACAAATCTGATGAAGACGAACAACAACAAACGAGAAAGAGAGGGAAGAGAGAACTTCCTACAAACTTCCTATCAATATAGGCCATGTTCTAGAGTGAAGGTTAGGAACTAAACAAAGGCAGTGGCGTTGGAAGAAATTTAATTTTTTTACAATTGCCCGGTTGCCCCCAGTCAAATGAAATAGCAAGGGGTCAAATAAAATTTGATTTCTTAAATTAGGCCCTTTTGTTTTCATGATTCTAAAAGGCCTAAACTAAAGGTGTGCCCCCACTGATCAAATGTCATTGATCTGCCACTGAACAAAGGGAGATGGTTGACATGCATTTAATACATGGTTTTCGGACTAAAATCTAGGGCAAGATACGTCATTATTACCACCTAAGGGCTAAAAACTGACAGGGAAAAGAATTAAAAGGAACCTACGTAAAACTTAAAAGCCATCAGAGATGAGAAATGCAGAAGATCAGGAGGATACTCGCTTTCCTGGTTCTGAATTTCTGATTGCTCCGAGGAATCATTGCTTGAATGCTTCCAGAAACGTGCACCTTTTACATCAGCTTGTTTGCAACGATCTCTTGCATTCCAGAAGCTGCTGTCATTCACCTTCTGGACGAGCGTCGACAAGAACTCTTAAGAAGCAGTCTGAAGAAGCATCTCTCAATCACCTTTTTTACACTCATTCTACCTTGGCTCTGCTAAATAGAGCATCTCTCATTCCCACTAACGAGGTTGAAAATCATAAGTGGGTTCTGGCCTTCTTGGGTTTAGTAAATGTCATACCTTACCTGGGTGGCTGGGTCATTTTACAGCGTAAAAGAACGCGGGAAGCACACTTACCCGGGCAAGTGTAGTCCCCAATTTATATGGAGAGAGAATAATTGATTCTTAAGCCCTCTTACAAACCCAACCCATAATCCAAATATTAGGCATTTAGGCAATAGGGCTCAGGTTAGCCAGATTTCATCTACGCTGTACCCCAATTAATTTCAGATTCAATAGACGTATCAGTTTAAAACAAAGCCCCCCTCCTCCTGGCCCAGAGAGTGAGAGAGATGTTAGAAACATGGACTGTTTGTCAAAGAAAATGATTTAGATATTTTTGTTTCATCACCATAGACAAATTCTGAATACTTACTAACCATTATACAAGCAAACTGCATGCTACCATTACAAAATCAAGCCTTACATATTTACATACATGTTTACAGAAACATAGAGAAATGTTGATGTCGGTCCAAGTCAAGATGTTCTCCAAGCTTGGATGGATTTTCATGAATTCCTGATAGCCGATTTGTGAGGTTTCAGTATGCAGAGATCGTCTACAAAAGGAGAATACATATGGAGTTAAAAGACAGAAAAATAATGACATGGAGATAATAACAAGAGAATTGCTACTTCCATGTTGAAATCTACAACAACAATCAGGTAGCATGATATTTTTCATTATGTCAATGATAAGGCAACCCTGTCTACCAAATAGAAACTACATGGTACTCAGATTGTCTGGAAGCAAAACTGATGCGACCGGTTCCGGTCACATCATTTTTTTCGTGATGTGTCAATTTTTTGGCTAAGTACCTCGTCATCTTGTATGCTCCCAGTGGCCTGTGACTTAGGGGCAGAAGTGGAGCTCCCTGGTGGCGAGCTACCTTGATGAGCTGCTTGGAGGTGAGCTACCTTGATGAGCTGCCTGGTGGTGAGCCACCTTGATGAGCTGCTTGGAGGTGAGCTACCTTGAGCTCTATTGCTCTTTTAGAGGCCTGCAAGGAACCAGATGTCAGAGGACCCGGGGTGGCTAACCTAGCGAGGTCACTCTGATGGCTAAGTTAACACTTAGTAAAGAGCTTGAAGAATTATATTAGAGAATGAGAGAGCTAGAGAGCAGGGGTTACCACCTCTTCCTTCAGCCTCTTTTCGCATACCTTTGCCCCTGGGGGGTGAGGTCTTTATATACTGGAATCCTCGTGGGCTAGGTGGAGCAGTTCTTGGACCCCAATTGTGATGGGATTGGCTTGCGTGTCAGGTGGGTGAAATGCCATCAAACGGTAAAATTGTCCCTTCTCGTCAAAACCGGGGAGTGGGTGAGCTAATATTCTGTTACAAGTCACAATCCCGTAAAATGTGGGGTACGGTGGTGAGCTCCTCGAGGTTGTCAGGTTGGCGCTTGTGTCAGGCCGCCAGGTCGCGTCAGGGCCAGGCTGCCAGCTCGTGCCAGGGCCAGGCCGCCAGCTCGTGCCAGGGCCAAGCTGCCAGCTCGTGCCAAGGCCAGGCCGCGCCAGGGGCCAAGCTGCCAGCTTGCGCCTGTGCCAGGTTGCCTGGTGGGACACCATCAACTTAGCAAAGTCAAGTTGTCGTCCGGGTGTCACCTAGTTGTTCTGAGGTGCCAAGCTACACGATGGCGAGCTGCCTGTGTGTTGCATGTGGCGAGCTGCCTGTGAGTGTTGCATGATGGCGATTTGCCTAGTGGCAAGCTGCCTGTGAGTGCTACACTTAGTTGGCATGAGGTGCCAGGTGTCACAATGTCATTGGAGGGCCAAATCCGCCCTCATCATTTGCCCCCCACTCCCGAGATGAAAGCAACTCGGCGAAGGGAGTAGATTTCTCGTTTTGGCCCGTAATTCAACGAGCTCATAAGCGTTGATTCAGTTTCTTAGGTTCTGGGAGCTGCTTGGAAGCGAGCTGCCCGTAAGGTGCTGAGGTCTCTGCCAGTTCAGTACTTTAGCCCTTAGGCTTTGGGAGAGACTTGTAGTCCACTCTCCTTGACTTTGCCCATGCCAACGAGGCGGTTGGGTCTTGTACAGTATTGTTGCCCATGCCGTAGAGGCGACTGGGTCTTTCAGCAGTAGTGTGGTCCTTAGGCTTCGGGAAGCGACTCGTAGTCCACTCTTGAACTTTGCCCATGCCGTAGAGGCAACTGGGTCTTAAACAATAGTGTTGCCCATGCCGTAGAGGCGACTGGGTCTTTCAGCAGTAGTGTGGCCCTTAGGCTTTGGGAGGGACCCGTAGTCCACTCTTGTACTTTGCCCATGCCAGAGAGGCGACTGGGTCTTTCAGCAGTATTGTGGCCCTTAGGCTTTGGGAAGGACCCGTAGTCCACTCGTACTTTGCCCATGCCGGAGAGGCAACTGGGTCTTTCAGCAGTATTGTGGCCCTTAGGTTTTGGGAGGGACCCGTAGTCCACTCTTGAGCTTTGCCCATGCCGTAGAGGCGAGTGGGTCTTATTGTAGCGCCGAGGTCTCTGCCTGTGAGGTGCCGAGCTGGATTGATGAGCTTTGTTGCTCTTTAGAGACCTGCAAGGAACTAAATGTAGAGGACCCGGGGTGGCTAACCCGACAAGGTCACTCCGATGGCTAAGTTAGTACTCTCATAGTAGACTGTGAGCTAGAAATCACAATCTGAGAGCTAGAGCTTGTTTACTTGTTTCTGAGGCCGGTGCCTTTTTAGTTCGTAAGTTCGCGCCTGGGCCAGGCCGCCAGGTCGACGCTCGTGCCAGGTCGCGCCAGGCCGCGCGCAGGTCGCACCAGGCCGTCGGGTGGGCGTCTTAGAGCTACTTAGTTTGTTAGCTCCCTGCACGGTCTTTGAGTTCATAAAAAATGGAAATTATAAAAGCGAGAGCTTCAGTTTCAAAAAAGGTGAGGACTTAGCTTTTTGGGAGAAGAGGACTTAGCTTTTTGTAAGATAAGAACTTAGCTTTTGTAGGATGAGAACTTGGCTTTTCGTAGTGTGTTCCCACAGACGACGCCAAATGATGCGACCGTTTTTGGTCACGTATCATTTTTTTCGTGATGTGTCAATTTTTTGGCTAAGTACCTCGTCATCTCGTCTGCTCCCAGTGGCCAGTGACTCAGGGGCTGAAGTGGAGTTCCCTGGTGACGAGCCGCCTGGTGGCGAGCTACCTTGATGAGCTGCTTGGAGGTGAGCTACCTTGATGAGTTGCCTGGTGGTGAGCCACCTTGATGAGCTGCTTGGAGGTGAGCTACCTTGAGCTCTGTTGCTCTTTTAGAGGCCTGCAAGGAACCAAATGTCAGAGGACCCGGGGTGGCTAACCCGACGAGGTCACTCCGATGGCTAAGTTAGCACTTAGTAAAGAGACCTTGAAGAATGATATTAGAGAATGAGAAAGCTAGAGAGCAGGGGTTACCACCTCTTCCTTCAGCCTCTTTTCGCATACCTTTGCCCTTGGGGGGTGAGGTCTTTATATACTGGAGTCCTCGTGGGTTAGGTGGGTGAAATGCTATCAAACGGTAAAACTGTCCCTTCTTGTCAAAACCGGGGAGTGGGTGAGCTAAATATAACCGTTACAAGTCACAATCCCGTAAAATGCGGGGTACGGTGGTGAGCTCCTCGAGGTTGTCAGGTTGGTGCCTGTGTTAGGCCGCCAGGTCGCGTCAGGGCCAGGCTGCCAGCTCGTGCTAGGGCCAGGTCGCGCCAGTGCCAGGCCACGCCTGTGCCAGGCTGCCTGATGGGACACCATCAACTTACCAAAGGCAAGTTGTCGTCCGGGCATCACCTAGTTGTTCTGAGGTGCCAGACTACACGATGGCGAGCTGCCTAGTGGTGAGCTGCCTGTGTGTTGCATGTGGCGAACTGCCTGTGGCGAGCTGCCTAGTGGCGAGCTGCCTGTGAGTGTTGCATGATGGCGAGCTGCCTGCGAAGTGCTGCATGGTGGCGAGCTGCTTGTGAGTGCTGCACTTAGTTGGCATGAGGTGTCAAGTGTCACAATGTAATTGGAGGGCCAAATCCGCCCTCATCAAAAACTATTAAAAATTTTGATGCAACAGCCATCTAAGGCCATGTTTGGTTTGAAGGAAAAGGTAGGGAAAGGAAGGGAAAGGTAGGAAATAGTGATCATAAGCTGGCTGAAGCAAGAGGACAAGATCCCGTGACAGTTCAAAAATGAGTTTAGAAAATTCAAAAGATTTTCAAAAACACGCTGATGGTTTGGCAGTGGGTACCCAGATCAGCAAACTGCATTGCTGATCATTTAGCCAAGCAAGGGGTTAATAGAGGGAATAGCTTTGGGGCTTCTTTGTAATATAAGACTACTCTCTGATGCTGTTCTTGTCTTCTGGGGTAGCGGAGGCTATTCAAGTTGTAATTTTATTATCTAATCAATAAAGCTTTGTTCTTGTTGCTGATAAAAAAAGGTAGGAAAAACCATACAATCCTTGTACGGGTTTGTACAGCATACAAGCCAGCCATGGTTAAATATGTCCTCTAATGATACTATTTATCACCTCAAAAAGGACAGAACAAAAAAACGTTTGGTTTTAAACAGGCAAGAAATCTCATAAATGATAAAATAAGTTTGTGTAGAAGGACCAACATTGTAAGTACATGCAATTACAGAGAAAAAAGACCACTCAGCATGCATGCTTATGTAGATGGAGACAGTCTTACCATCTTTGAAGCATTTCTGCCTTTCAATGTCATCATTGCTGCATCAGCAAAAGCTTGGGCTGCTTCTGCATCGGCTTCTGCTGCCTCTGCCTCCCTTGCTGCCTCCTCAGCTTCTGCAATGGCCGCCTCTGCTTCTGCAACAGCTCGAGCTGCAGCTATAGCAGCCTCCTCTGCTGTCATACTTCTCATCTTAGATAGATCTGCATCAATTTGGGATTTGGAAAATAATTTGATATCATCCTTTTCATCTCTTGAAGAATCCCTCTGCCTTCCCTCCAGGAGTAGCACCCCGGAGCTTCTTCTTCTGTCTGAGAAAGCTGACCTTGGAGCAATCCTGTACTTACGCTTTACCTATCACGACAATAGCAACTCTTGGGTTATGAATTCCATCCCACTGCTTTTCTGAAAGCAATACTTTTAAAAAGGGTGGACACATGAAGCAGGTGTTAGGATCTTCTAACATGAAAGGCATAAGCCTCAAGATCTGAGATTTAAACCAAATTACATCTAAACCTTTCAAGAAAACATGAAAATAAATGACAAAGTATAAAACTATGCACAAAAGTACCATATTAAAAAAAATCTGAAAACATTTTTGAAAATCCGTCAAAATTATAGATCTTAATGAAAAAGAAAAAAAAAAAAAAAAAAAACACTGTTAAAATATACTGAAGATATAAACAAATTACAAATATCCCCTCACCCCAAGGGAAAAACTTAGAATTAGTCCCCTGAGAGTCAGCAGACAGCAGATCAAAAGAGAACCATGATCCATAATATTATCTACTGGAAAGGCAAATGCTATCCTTGCCAAAAGAAAACGAAAAGAATTTTCCGAATTTCCCATCAAACAAACTAATGGGACAACCAAGGAACAAGTGATACCACAAATTCCTATGACTTTTGGATTAGAATGCCTCCATTATTTAGTTGGTTGATTGTGAAAATTTTATATTCCTAACAACCCCAAATACAATCAGCATCCATAGAACTCTGAAGCCCCCTATCCAGAGCCATATAGAAAGATTGCAAGACAAAAAGGTTCCTTCCAATGATCTCATTTCTTTAATCAGGCCAATGATCTCACAATCTCTCTATAAAAAGTGGTCTTGTAAAAAGTGAGGGGCCAAAAAAAATTCTGCTTCTTTGGAAGAAAAATCATTATTAGCCTCCCAACTTGAGAGAAGGCTTTGTAAAATAGGGGAAAAGAAGGCTGAACCCAAACCACTCCAATTATTCTCCTAGAATTTAAGTGTTTGGCTATCTCCCTCTTTGAAGCCTGTAAGAGTAGCATATTCTTTATACTTTTTCATGCTACCTATCAAAAGGGGCAATTGCTTGATGTAATAATAAAACTCAGGCTGACAAACATGAGCATCCAGTTTAAAGTCTGAGAGCAGCCACCAAGAACACAGATAGCTGGGACTAACATTGGGTAATGGCCTTTGTTTATGATGCCTCTTGAAACTAACACGATAGGATAAAGAAACAGGTTCTGAAGTCCAAACACAGTTTTGCCATATCTGGCAAGAATGGTCCTCCCCCATAAAGCCTTCTTTTCTCTATGGAATCTTCAAAGCCATTTCCCTAGAAGAGCCTTTTATTCATAAGATCCATCATTCTCAAGCCCAAACCACAAAGAGGCCTAAGGCGACAAACCCACTTCCACTTAAAGGGCCAATATCCAATGTTGATTCCGGACAACCAGGGTCTTGGGAGAGGTGGACTGGATAAGAACCTAACCTCCAACATTTTTTGCATGAAGTGGCTGCTCTCAGACTTGAGCCCTCATTCTCTGACAAACCCACTTCCACTGAACCAGAGAAAATCATCTTTTATCCCCTCTACCATTCCTCAAGACTATATTTTTTTACAACCTCTTAGCAACTGAGGCCATGTGACCATATATCTTGAACTTGGCAAAAGGTGAGAGAGAGAGTGATGCAAAGGAACTCACATCATAGATGACTTTGTACTATGTGACTGTATATCTTGAGCTGCTTCTCATGAATTCCCCCAGTGGTTAAGCGGAATGCAAAATCTAAAAGAAGTAAATAGGATTCTTTTTTATACAATCAGATTTGTCTCTGCTATATGAAAGAATGATGCAGTGAATAATAGCCATCTGTTGGATGGGAAGCCCTCAGGTTCAACTGTTAAATCCCCTAGTCCATATCAGTCCTATAACCTACCTTGAATTGGTATTTCTCTGAGTGACGTAAGTTGCTTGAAACTAGGAATTTTCTACATACCTAACTGCTTGGAAAAGGGAGAAACATTAGGGATCATGCATAGGTTCTTAAGCTAAAAATCAAGGGTTGAGAAATAAAAAGTGCAAGTCCTTTGGGTCCCAACCATGTTCTCACATGGAAGATTCTTGGATCAAATTTCTGACTGTATAACATAAACGGAAAAGCCTATAGCACTTCTGCCGATCTCTATGATAGTACATGATAGAACATTTGGTAGGATTTGTCTGTTCTGATTATTGGGAAAAAATGATGATTGAGGGAGGGGCCAGCTCTATGGAGCTGGTGGTTGTATCTCTTAAATTAACTTCTTTTAATTTAATAAAATGTTTTGTAGCCAGTCTGGTCCAGGTTTCTTCTTTTCAAAGTATCTCTTAACATGGAAGCTAATTTGTCCAAACCACACCATCCATCAGATTAGTAACCCTTTGATTCACCATGTAGACAGTGCCCTTGTTATGTTATGCCTATATCCTATCATGTACAGTACTTTGGTCTGTAAGTGGAACACAACAATACCTTTTTTCTATAAAAGAAACTAGTTAAACAGTTCCACTCTCTTTAGCTGATTGGCTTGGGCTTCTAATGTTAAATTGTTCCATATAAAGCAAACATAAGGAGGCAAAATGCATGGTCCACTTGGACCTTTCTCTCCCAGACAAAAAGTTTGGGCTCACTATTCAACAATCTAGCAGCACATTTTAGTGAAGGCTTTTTCTTTCTTCAACATGTGGGGTGGGAAATGCACATGCACCAAATAATGCTAAACCAACTCTAATTGGAGATTGTTTTAAATTTTAATGAGGTGGTTTTCCAGTGTTTTCCATCCTTAAAAATTGAGAAAAAATTGATGCCTCTAGCAAGTATACTTCCTCACATTAATTGCCCATCAAGATGCTTGAAGGGGTGCTTCCAGCATCTGGTTGATGTTTCATGGTCACTATTATCCTCACCTCTTAGGCACCCCTTTAAACTTTTTACAAAAAAAAGGTCCTCAGAATTTCATTGTCATTTTAAGGCTTTCAACTAATCTTCCCAATAAAGCAGTCACTGTTTTCAATGAACATGATGGGATACTGCCCACCACAGAGGTCCCTTCAAGGGGGACCTAACCTCCTAAAGAAAGGGGATAAGGAAGAAGATAATGAATGAGACTAATCTCTTATTGCATGCTATTTATAGCTTATATAAGGATCCACGTATGGCATGCATGGTCGATGTTCACAACTGACGTGGCTTCCTAGTGTATAATTGTGTATATAGCGAATTGGAGGGCAACCAGCTTCATGTCCATGGCCAGCTGATGCTGGCAGGGGCTGGACACTAACTCGGGCAGTATTTGGAGTGCAGGCTGAGGTATGGGCTAGAGGCCTATCAGAACAAGACAGACCATATCAACCAGCATGTTTTATCATGTTTAGGTTGACCCCCTCTTTCCAATAATGTCATTGTTTCTAATGTTATCCTTCCTATTCTTGCCACTCCACAGCATCTTAACTCACCTATGCCCATTCTATGTGCCTGTCTTGATTGCCCAATGTTCTGTCCCACAGCAAGTAGCTGATCTGATCTTATGGTGCTCCATGAAATTCTCCCATCAGTTTGAAAACTACTCGCACATTACACAACAGATCAACATATTAAAAGTTAAAAAGAAACTGGGCAACATTTGGGATTTGTACAATTTATATCTTTTCTCCATATAGTTAGCAAAAACATGTCAGGTGAACAGTACACATATTAACATACATGGAATTGCTGTTGCTTAGAACCAGCTCAAACCAAGGGTTGTTGTATTTGATTGACAATCAAGATACTGTATAACTTTTCACGTACATTCACAAATCACAAGAAACTAATTCTGAGACTGCATTGCTGTCAACCATCTAAAGAAGCCCCAGAGTTAAAATAGTGCCCAAGCAAACATTTCCCCACTCATGATGGCCAATCAATTTCACTAGAATCACTCAGAATTCTGGTGCCTTAATTACCTTAATCAATTTCCCACTTGCTGTCAAAAACTTCAATTTCGCTGACAATAGCCTTTTGAAGTTTGGAGGTGCCCAGCACTGGTCCTATGTAAGGAAAAACAAGAAAAGTTAGAAATACCAAACATAATGAAGATGATAAGCAACATTTCATCTTTTCAAAGAACTAGAAAATGTGCATGTGCTTTGCATGTGGCGGTTTTAGATGATGATGATGATAATAACTAGTAAGAATATGTGTCCAAGTTTTTCCACAATTTTGTATATTTCTGTGTATAAAAGTATTTCTTATTTATCACACTCATTTTTGTTTAATATGATGAATATATAATATTAGCAACGTGCCCAAATGTTTTCTACAAGGTTTCTGTACTTTTCATTTGTTTTTGTATTTTTATCTTTTTAATTTTTATTATTTAATTATGACATCAAGGGTTAACACATTTGACCGAAAATGTTGAATTATTGATCTGCCACTCAAACAGAATAAAACAATTTCATTTTTGGGTCGGTTTTAAATTTTGTATTTCATTTCCAATGTCAATATTCAACAAAAACAATTATTGGTTATCACACTTATTTTTCTTTAATATGATTAATATAAAATATTAGAGATGTGTCCAAACATTTTCTACAAAAGTTCTGTATTTTTTTATTTTTTATGTTTGTATCTTTTCTTTTATTTTTATTATATAATTATGCATAAATTGTTAACACATTTGACCCAAAAGGTTGAATTACTGCCTTTCACTGAACAGGAAAACAATTTCATTTTTGGGTCGCTTTTAAATTTTGTATTTCATTTCCATCAACAATAAAAGTAATTCTTGTTTATCACACTTATTTTTCTTTAATATGGTTAATAAAAATATGTTGAATGTGCCCAAATTTTTCTATAGTTTCTTTTTTATTTTTTCAATTTTTGTATTTATTTCTAAAAAGTCTTGTTATTTAACTATGACATCATGGGTTGACCCATTTGACCCAGATGGTTGAATTTCTTACCCACTACCTGGATGGAAGAATAGTTTTGTTCTTGGGTCAGTTTTAAAAAACATGCATTTTAAAACCTAACTTTTTTACTTGCTCCTCCTTCTTTACTTGCTAGTTTTGTTCTTGGCCTCTTTACTTTCTCCTCCTTTAAACACCTAGCTTCTTCTAACACTCAAGGAGTGAACTTCCTAGTGAAATAAATTTGGAGTAAGCCTATCCCTTCTAAAATTCAAGCTTTCTACTGGCAAATTGTTCTTGGTAAGGTAAATACTTGTGATTTGTGGCAGAAAAGAAAGCTGTCTGCCTGCCTTTCTCCTCACTTGTGCTTCTTGTGTAGGGGCAGTGGTAAGATCCTTTCTCATTTACTAATCTCTTGTTCCTTTGTGACTAAAATCTGGGAATTCTTCAGTTCTTTAACTTCTTTCTTTGGGTGCAGGTGGGACTCCCCTCATGATGTGGTGGGTCTGTTCAATCCTAATTTCTTGAGGCAATCAAAGAAAAGGGGAAAACGTTGTGGAAAGCCACAAAGGCAGCAGTTTGTTGGGTGGTGTGGGAAGAGAGAAATAATAGAATATTCTTGGAGAAGAGCAGGACTCTAGAGGAAGTGATTGATGGTATAAAGATAAAGGAAACCTTTTGGGTTAAGACTTTAGACATCTTCAACTCCTCAATAACTGACTTTTCAAGGGCTTGGGCTGAAACAGCACAATCTTCAAGAGTACAGAACAGAGTCAGATTGGATTGGAAACCCCCAACAGACAATAGAGTAAAATTGAATTTTGATGGGAGCTCCCTTGGCAACCCGGGTATGGCTGGAATAGGAGGGGTCTTCAGAGATTCAGAGAAGAAAATTATGGCAATGTTCTCAGGGCCAATTGGGTGGGGAAATTCCTTGAAGGCTGAACTGATGGCCCTATTGCAAGTTCTTAGACTAGCTAAACAGTTGGGACTCAGAATGATTGAGGCAGAAGGAGACTCATAGGTTGTTACATCTTGGGCAAAATTCAACAGGCATATTCCTTGGACCCTTCAGCATCTGCTGAAAGAAGCGAAAAAGATTGCAAGAGAAATAAAGGTTGAATTCAAATGGGTTAGGAGTGCAAACGGGTTAGCTGACTCATTAGCCAAACAAGGGGTTATGAGACAGCATTTATTTTGGGCATCCTTGTAACTTGGGCTTGCAAGAGGGGATTGACACTTCGCTGATAAAAAAACATGCATTTTATATAGTATTGAATTTAGATTTTGTTAGTAGAATTTATTGGTTAGAAAAAAAACCATAAATATAGGATTTAATGGGAGAGAGTGGGAGTTAATACCTAAATATAAAACTTAATGAGAGAGAATTGAATGAGGTGAAAAGTAGTAGTTCAAATGCCCTCAAAATCAGAGAGGGGCCAAATTCAAAGATAGGGGTATTTTAATCCAAAAGAAAATTGTCACATCATTTGTACTTTAATAATAGAACATTGGTTATGGCCCTCCTGAGATGGGGATCCATAGTAAGCTTGACCAAATGCTAAAATGAAAAAGAAAGAGGGGGAGACTGATTTACATGTAATGTGAAAATATCAGCAGTTTGACTAGTTCAACATTTATTTCCGCAGAAAATTTTAGATTTTCAAGTTACATATTCACAGAAGTACCTCAATATATAAAGCAATAGAAGTCTTGTTAGAACCACTAGGCTCCTTCAAATTGGTTATAGCTTCCAATATAAGATTGTCCAACCTACAATCACGAAAGGGAAGTCTAACATATCAAGCGCTGACTCGAATGCATACAAGTTACAAAATGCATTTGAACAATGAAGAATCATGTGGTATGGCAAAATTATTTATCATAGATAAATATAACATTCTTCACAAAAATCAACATTAAATGGATAATGTGGGAAAGATGTCCTATATAACACATCAAGTGACCATGAATCCATACAAGTCAAAGAAATGTGTACAAGAAGTAACCACCATGAGTAGACTCATAACTGAAATAGATAAAATTGATTGTACCATAGCATCCTCTTAATATTCACAGTAATGTGAACATTAATACTAAAACATACACCTTGAATAGGAAAAAAGAAAAATGGTATGCATAATTTATAGTGAAGCAGTAGCCTGTATGATGACGTACAATGAATGTAATCCTGCAACACTTCCAAGTAAATCTAGAACTGCAAACAGAATGCATGAAAAGAATCTATTGCAGGTATTGTTCATTATTTTACTAAAGGAAAGGTGTAAAAAAGAAGTCAGAGAATCATAAGAACATTATTGGATGTCTTCTTCCTACCCTTTTCTTTATGGGTAAAATTGTTTTTGGGAGTAATTAGGGTGCTTTAAGCAGTGCTTTCTCTGTGCTTTCTTTTGGCATCTCCTTATTCTCTCTCTTCTTTTGATATTCTAATGTCACTTTTGCCCCCCACAGGGGCAGGGTGCTATATGCTAGACCTAGTTAGCGGGTTAGCAGTGTTAGTGACAGGGTGCACATGGACCTCACTGGCAATGTGGAGAACCTGCCTATCTGCAGGTTAAAACCAGCACCTCCTTGTTATGATAGATGCCCTACAACCAACACAACCATAAGTGGATTAGCTCCTTACACAGTTTCTCACTGTAAGTTCTTTCATGCTGTGGCCAATGGGAGAAGGAAGAATTTGATAGCTAAGTTGGAGATTGATGGAGTGGAAGTAAACTCTCAAGATGAGATAGCTAGTTGCTTTGTTGTTCACTTCAAATCGATTTTGCAAAGGCCACTAGATAGTCGAGTGAGAGTGGATGATTTGGATTGGCAAAGATTGAATGAAACAGATTTGGCTTGGCTAGAAAGGAATTTTGATGGAGTGGAAGTAAACTCTCAAGATGAGATAGCTAGTTGCTTTGTTGTTCACTTCAAATCGATTTTGCAAAGGCCACTAGATAGTCGAGTGAGAGTGGATGATTTGGATTGGCCAAGATTGAATGAAACAGATTTGGCTTGGTTAGAAAGGAATTTTGAGGAAGAGGGAGATCAGAAGAGCTATTTTTTCTATGGATAGATCTAAGGCTCCAGGACTTGATGGCTTCACTATGGATTTTTATCAAGATTGTTGGGATATAATTAAGGAAGAACTAATAGAACTCTTTAGAGAATTTGAGGACAATCATGTGATTAGTCTTGGAGTGAATACCACTCTTATAGCTCTGGTTCCCAAAAAGGTTGATGCTAAACATCCCAAAGATTTTAGGTCGACCAGTTTGGTGACTAGTATCTATAAGATCTTGGAAAAAATGCTCTCTTTGAGGATCAAAGCAGTTCTTTCTCCTCTTATCAGTCAAGCCCAAGGAGCCTTTGTACAAGGTAGACATATTATAGATCATATCCTTATTGCAAATGAATGCGTGGAGAAGATGAGGAGATCAGGTAATCGGGGTTTCATATGCAAATTGGATCTGAAAAATGCTTACGATTTAGTGGATTGGAGCTTCCTACTAGAGGTCTTAAGGAAATGTGGTTTTGGGGATAAATGGTGTAATTCGGTAAGTGGCTACCTAAAATCTTGTCACTACTCAGTTTTAGTCAATGGAGTGGTAAAAGATTTCTTTCCAGCTGGTAGAGGCCTAAGACAAGGTGATCCACTCTCACCCTTCCTCTTTACCTGTGTTGTAGACGTGCTTAGTAGATTGATCACAATAGCAGATGGGGAAGATTTAATAAGGGGTTGGAGATTAGGCAGAAGGAGCATTCCAATGACCCACCTCCAATTTGCTGATGATATAATAATCTTTTGTGAAGGGAATGAATTGAGAAGGGTAAGGAACCTTAAGAATCTAATAAACCTCTTTGAAAGTGTCAAATTTGAAGATCAATTTTGGAAAAAGTTGTGTCGTTGGATTAAATTTGGAGGATAGGGAGGTAGTCTATTGAAGGTTGCATAGATTGTTCCACATTTGAGTGGCCTTTGACCTATTTAGGTCTTCCCCTAGGTGCTAACCCTAAAGAGAGTCGGTTTTGGGTTCCTATTATGGAAAAATTTGAAAAACGGTTGGCGGCTTGGAAAAAGAATTACATCTCTATAGGGGGCAGAGTGACTTTGATTAGGGCTACTCTTGCAAACCTTCCAGCCTACTTCCTATCAGTCTTTAGGATTCCTACAAGGGAGGCTAAGAAATTAGAAAAGGCAATGATAAATTTCTTGTGGGCACCGGGGGGAGTGAAAAAGGACCACTTGATTAGATGGGAAGTAGTTAGTCGAAGCAAGGAAGAAGGGGGCCTGGGGATAGGGAACTTAGTTCGTAGGGATGAAGCTCTACTAGGACAGCAGTTGTGGAGATGGCCCTTGGAGAGGGAGATGTTATGGCATGAGGTGGTGGCTAGCATTCATGGTTGCTCAGAGGATGGTTGGGATGCTGGCCTGCTGGGGTATCTCGTCAAGCAACTCTCTCAACACCTTGGAAGGTTATACACAACATTCTCCCCGGTTTCCTCAGTTTGGTCAGGTATGAAGCTTGCTCTGGTTCTTTAGTTCTTTTTTGGGAAGACACTTGGGTGGGTAACCAACCCTCAAAGATCTCTTACCCTCTCTCTACTCTCTTTCACTTTACAAAAAAGAGACAGTAGCTGAGTTTCTTCCTAACCCGGTTTCTCCTTTATCTTTGTCTTGGGATTTTGGCTTTCGTAGGGGGTTAAGGGATGAAGAATCCTCTTGTGTTTCTGAGCTACTAATATTACTTGAGTCTATTTGCCTGGATCCTACTAAACCTGACAGAAGAATTTGGACCCCTATTCCAAAAGGCTCCTTTACTTGTGCCTCTTTCTTCAAATCCCTTTGCTTCAATTCTACCCCTAGGGAATTTCCTGTTAAAGAAATTTGGGCTAGGCTGATCCCCCCTAAAATTGCTATCTATTGTTGGGAAGTGTACCATGGTAAGATCAATACTTTGGAAAATCTGCAAAAGAAGAAACCTTACTTATGTCTTTCTCCTAACTGGTGTTTTCTTTGTAAATCTCAAAATGAGGATTGTTACCACTTACTAATATCTTGTCCTTTTTCTATAGCTTTATGGAATTGGACTTTTGGTTTGTTTGGATGTAGGTGGAACCTGCCATCTGATGTAAGTTTGTTGTTTAATTCTTCTTATTTCGGGTGGCACACACGAAGAGGGAGAATTATGTGAGAATGTATCAGAGCAGCTCTTGTGTGAACTATTTGGGAAGAAAAGAATACAAGAATATTCCTAGAAAAGGAAAGGAATCTCCCTGAAGTGCAGAATTGCATATTGACAAAGGCAATCCATTGGCTTAAAACTTTGGACTTCTTTGTTGATTTTTCCTTTGATGATATTTGCAGGAATTGGCTAACAGTGGCTAATACTTCTTCTAGGAGGCTTAGAAGAGTGGTAGAATGGACACCTCCTTCAAAGGGTGTCATTAAGCTGAACTTTGATGGGAGTAGTCAGGGTAATCTAGGACCTTCAGGTATAGGAGGGGTCCTAAGAAATAAGGATAGCAATGAGGACCAGTGGGAGTAGGTGACTCCATAAGAGCAGAGATACTAGCTGCTGTACAAGGGATTCAGATTGCAAACCAGATTGGGGTGGATCATCTTTTAATTGAAGGTAACTCACAGGTGGTGGTGGGATGGCTCCTGAACCCACATTCTGCCATTTGGAGTTATAGAGACCTTAAAAAAGTGAATTGGCTGACTAGCAACATGACTGTTAGTGTCCAATGGGTGAGCAGATCGGCAAATGCTATAGCTGATTCATTAGCCAAACAAGGGGTTTCTCGGGACAGTCTTTTATGGACTACCTTGTAGCTTTTTCAAAATATTTTTAAGAATCTTCTTTTGGCTTTTCTGAAGAGGTCGCACCTCGTGCCTCTTCTTGGGTCGCTTGTATCTCCTATGTTCTGTGATTAATAAATTTCTTCATTTATAAAAAAAAAAAAAAAAAAAAAAAGATTTATAGTACTATTTAAGCCTCTTCAGCCACCTTGGTGGTGCCCTATTTTTGTTTTAATAAAATACCTTCTTTCAAAAAATTCATTGGATCATGTTTACTATAAATTGAAAGAGGAGAACATTATCAGGCTTAATACCATTCCTTCAGCTGGAAGGTTCCAATGTTGGTCCAAATTGACAAGTCATGGTATGGGGAAATAAAAACTCTACCAGTGGATTAGAATATTGTCAAAATCCAGAAGGTTGTGTTTGTAATTGTAGATTTCAGGGTGGGATTCAAAGAGGAGAATTTTGACGACAACTTTTGTTTGTTGATATTAGATAGAGGGGTGGAATAAAAAACTGATTAATTTTCAAGGTCCAAATTCCACCAATTTGAGAATAATATGAAATCATTAAGAGTGTGGAGGGAGGGAAAACACAATTATTTTGGTATCTGTTTTTTGGCAGTTTCGAAATTTTTAAAGAGTAACCATTATGGAATCCTTATCATGAAAGGAGCACATAAATTTGTATTATTTCCAGATATTCTCATGCTGCACAAAGAATCCTTCCCCTCCCACCCACCCCCCTTCCGTATTGCAATTCATGCAGGTATAAGTTCTCACCTTTGATGTCTAGATATCCCCTTGCAAAGGGCCATGAATAAAGGGACAAAAAGATTCACTCAATACAAGCACATGAGACTCATGGAAACCAATAAGAAATACTGGTAGGACATCAATTAGGAAAATAAAAGAAAACCCAACCAAAATTTTACTATTTATGTCCCAAAAATAAGACAAAAATATCAATGATGTTGAGAGGTGTGAATAGAAACCTAAGGAGCAATGAAATATAATCCAACAGGTGAAGTGAACCAGAGGCAAGGGAAAGAGAAATCAGACCTTTTACCACTAAGAATGAGAAGCCTGGTTTCCAGATATGACATAAGACACATTCTAACTTTGAAAAGGGTAAACATTCTTTTAAACAAATGCTGAAATAATGTTCACAACGTGAACCTTGCCTTATAACCATGTCACTAGGTCAAAACTCAAAACAAAGGCTGGTCATGGCTGAGAATTATTACATTTTTAAGAGTCCCAAGCCCAAGGCATAGCCTCATGCAGTTGAGAAAATCAGGGCTGAACTGTTTGTTGGGGGCCCAAATGTTAGCCCCCTACACATCATGCCACTACCCTGCAGTAGGAAACAGTTGACATTGTGTAAATTTTTAATCAGTATTAGCAATATATAATAATGTAAACTGAGAGGAAGATGTAGTAGAGAAGCAAGGAATAGGTAAATTATTTTAATAAATTGTATCAAGGTGAAGCCTATTACAGTGCCTGCATGGCAAGGCACTTTCTGAGGGTGCCCTTATATCATGCCACTTTTGCATACATGTTTGGTGCCCTCTTAGGCAAGGAAAAGGGCAAAGTGGATAGCTTATCATATGTTATATACTATGTTGCATTTTACTTGTGCTCTATGATACATAAAATCATATAGTACATATGTTAGTATGCTGTTTATTACTTATTTGCTTAGATTCTTGCTGCAATACTTCTTGTATGGATGCTATTATTTCTTTAATTGCTTCAATTCAGTGTATTGTGCTTAGGTTAATCATGTGTAGTTGTTGCTTTGCTTATTTGTTTGGATTGTTGCCATTTGAAAATTCAAGATTTTCATGTCTTTGCTTTGCTGAATGGAATTGATTATATTGTGTATATAATGTTAATATGTATGATTAAAAATGACATTTGTGTAGTCAGCCATGCACAACCCTTGCACAATGATGCACGGCATAGGGCACCATCTGCAGTCAGGTGTGCATGTCCCTTGCACCATGACACAAGACATGGACACTGTGTGCAGTCAGGTGTGCACAACATGGGGCACCATGTGCACAAAGTATCTAGATATGCAAATTCCATTATTGGTAGCATGTCAACATGGATCACATCCAATAAATTATAGTTTTTTTATAAAAAATTACCACCTAATCTGCTCCTTGGCGCTTGCCTAAGTACTTGAATGAAGCTTAGATGACAAGGCAGTATCCTATTGCCTAATATCACTTTGCAGCCTTGATACCATCAAGATTCTAATGATTAACTAACCCTCTCAAGTCTTCCAAAATTATTGTGTTAACATTTCCAGTGAAAATTTGGTGAAAAAGAAGCAAACTGTTCAAGTTGCATTTCATAACGAACTTGCATGATCAAGAAAGGGGGTTTATGAAAGGTTCAAAATTTCGTATCGGGCGTATCGTATCACATCTTTTGGGTCCCGATACGCCTGTTTCCAGGTGTTTCGGGACCCTACTCTTTTTCAATAAAAAAACATGTTTTTAACTCCCAAAAACTAAATTTTGAAAAAAAAAAAGCTAAAAAAAAAGTGCTTCCATGTGTTTCTAAGTTCCGATACGTCTCTGCCAATACACAGAGGCATATCGAAATTTTAAACCTTAGGTTTATCATGGCTATGAAGGAAAAAAAAGGAAAAAAGAAAGGGGTTATCCAATGCATCCTCATACATCAAGGTCAGTCTTATAAATAATTCATATTTTAAGGATGGATGGAGAATAATGCAGATACCTACCTCAACTAAACTAAAGTCAACTCAGTCAATATGAGGTTGGCTTGCAAATGCCTACCTCAAAAACCAAAATGCAGAAGAAGGTATAAGAAACAAAATCTAGCTTAGACTTGGTATAGGAAAAATGCAGCATAAAACAAACCAAATGACTTCCCATGTCCAATAGATCTAAATATGCCATGCAGTTCATCAACTCACACAAATGATACAATTTCTAAGCTACTTTTGGTATAGGAGTTAGAACCTTTCTTGAGTCTTTATATTCTTTTGGATTCATTTATGTAATTTCACTATTCCTCTAAGCACCAAACTTTTTTTTGTTTGAGTCAAAATCAACCCAATCCTTCATGATTACATTTTTTTATTGGTAACACTTCATGATTACATTACCCAAAATTTTAGGAATACCAATGAATTGAGTTTAATAAAGATCAAATATAATGACCATCAACATTTATGTAGAACTGCATGAAAATGCCAACATCTAAAATTGATGGACAAAATACCATTCAGAAATAAGGTCACAATACCAAATAATGAGAAGTATATCCGTACCTTGATGATGCAGATTTTTTCAGGCCAGCAATCTGCAATGTGTCACTACCAGAGATTGCAAGAGGTTTAGCATCAACAATTTCTTCATCACTCTGAACTACTGTACTGAGTGCCATTGGGTTACGATCGTGTTTTGGGATCTGTTGGCTCCTTTTGAGTGCTAATCTAGCCTTCTCCCTGGATCCCCACCCATTTGCCATGACACACATATTCCTCCACTTGTCCTATGCAATATCAAACAAGAGATATTAACCAATGCTATAAAATCCAAATAAAGGTGGGTGGAACATATACACTAAATGCATTAACTCATTTCAATATGAAACTTATGTTTTTGCTATGTTGTACTATCAAAATGTCTAGAAACTCCACATAACCTAATCATGCACTATGTTATCAAATTAGAAATACATTGAGTGCCCTTTATGGGTGCACTAGCTTCACTGTTTAGGGTGAAAATGATAAATACCTTCAGATCCACATTTGAACGCAAAGCCAATACGCCACTGAATTCTGGGTCTTTCAGTATTGTGCGCCATTTGCCTGCTCCATGTTTCTTAATCCCAGCCTTAAGAGCAGCTTCTTCTTCTGAGGTCCACTTCTGCTTTGGAGCACCCATCAAGAGGAGCCCCAAAGTCTTCCAAGAAGAATTTAAGGAGCTAAACCTAGATGTGTCGTAAGACACAAACAAGAAATAATAAGAAAGTGGCAGAATAGCAACATATAGTTCATCCCAAAACCTCCACAAAGTAAATGATTCTATGAAATCAACAAACATGAATCGAGCATGATCGAGATCAATTTTAAACTTCTAACCAGAAAATCTAGTAAAAGAGAAAAGGCATAAAAATAACACGACGATAACGACAATGTCATTAAAGCAGATTTTAAGCGCATATATTTTTATAGTAAAAAATTATTAAAAAGAAAAGATAGAAAAGGATTACAAAGCCAGGTGGATAAGATGTCACCCCCAAACAAAAAAGATCACTCCCTATACCCATACTCCTAACAAAACATGATTCTACTAAAAGCATCCCCAATTAACTGATTGGCAAAAACCAAAATGGAATTCTGTACCGAGAACACAAAACAAAGAACCAGGACCTTCAATTAAGATGCAAATACAACCTCCTCTCTTCTCAGCATCGATCACTTCAAAGGCAAACACATCCCTCATACAATTAATACTTGACGTTCTCAAAATGAGAGAGAAAGAGGGAGGGCGGGGGAAGGAGGGAGATATAGAATGCGTCGAAGGGGGGAGGTATGAAAAACAAGTTAGAGATGAAGATGGACTGATGGCCGAAAACTCGAAAGAAGATTTCGGAAATCTGCCGGTATAGAAACCTTCAAACAATCAAAATAAAACAATATAAAATCTTCTGTAACAGAATGTTAATCGCCAAAAAAATAATAAATAACAAATAGCCAAACCAATGAAAATACAAATTAAATAAGGGATAAAATACCAGAAAGCTATATCCAGAAATAATCACCTGACTCAAGAGGATGCGGAGCTCCTCTGCTATATTCCTTTTTATCTTGAATAAATCTTTCTGAGAGAGGGACGTCCAGTAACAGGTTCCACGATGTAATAATAACGACAACTTAGATTGGGAATTCTCTCTCCTCCCATTTCTCTCCTTCCACCCATTGTTTCAGCGGATTAAGATAAAAAGAAAATAAAAGAGTGAGAGACATAATTTTACCAGGCATCCATCGTCTATCATCCAACAGATATGAAGTACTCACATGAACTGTCACGTGCCCAAGCTAAAATATAGTTTTTTTGAAGGATAGTGTTCCGCCAACTGTCAAGTTAAATTATGGCTGCTCTCTCTCCTCCCGTTGGTCCACCGGCTTGCCTTTGAAGTTTGAACCTTGGCCTGTGAAGATTTCCTGTCTTCTGCTGGTATTACCTTTCGTTTTCTTATTCCATGCAAACATCTTAAACATCTTTCCAAACCTTACCGTCCTCTTGTTCTCTTCAACCACCATGTAAGCTTACCGTGTTAACCTGGTTTTCCGCATATTCTCTGGTCCCCTTTTTTTCTCCATTTCGTCTTTCTTGCTTTCTTTTTCTGGTGGTCTGGTTCCTTGTCTCGACATGCATGGAGCAAGACAACGACGGAATCATGGAGTAATATTGGATAAACTCATAGACACGCCCTCCATCGTATGTATATCTTTTCCCGAAAGCCTGTCAACCATAATAGTCTCAAGAATATGCTCAGACAAACCTGGAATCGTTCAGGCATGCATACCAGTGACGAAATAGATGATCGTTTTCTTATCTTGACAAGGAGATGGAGCTACGACGGTTTCATGAAGCCATGAAGGAAATCCGGCGGCCCGTTAAGATGGGGCGAGTTTTGGGTCCAACTTCATCAATGGTACAGGCACACTTTTACGAAAAATTAAATTCATAGCGGTGCAACCTGCGCGGGACCAGCCCGAAATTTTACACGGGCGTTTGGGTTAATAGCATATAAGGGCAATTTTTGTAAAAAATTAGAAAACAGGTTAACTTTTTAAAAATAAATCTAAATGTTGTAGTTACATGAACCAACGACAATAATGAAAAATAAGGACTTCAAGAACTGACATTTTCAATTTGTTTGATAAATCTAAATGTTGTAATTATATGAACCAATGACAATAATGAAAAATAAGGACTTCAAGAACTGACATTTTCAATTTGTTTGATAAATCTAAATGTTGTAATTATATGAACCAATGACAATAATGAAAAAGAAGGACTTCAATAGTAAACATTACATTTATAGATTCCCTAGTTGCTCTTGTCAAGTTCCTCTCCTCCGATTTTTCTCCTATTCGAATTATCACTTCTCCCTTGCTTTCCTCTTTGAATAATGATTCCTCTAGTTGCTCTGTTGAAGTTGTGCGTACTCAAAGGGAATCACAACATCCATTTATATACATTTCCAAATGTAACTGAACTCCCCAATCGTGACTGAAGAACCTTCGAGGTTATGGGAATAAAAACCTTCTTTCGTTGGAGTTAATGGGAGGTGAATTTGTGCAAAAGCATAAATGGATTAGATATAGGGCGGAGTGGGAGATGAATTCGTGCAAAATATTGATTAGGTTTAGAGCAAAGTGGGAGATGAATTCCTAAAAAATGCAAAAGTGGATTAGATTTAGGGCAAAGTGGAAGATGAATTTGTAGAAATCGATTAAATTCTAAGTTTTCTTTCTCAAATGAAACAGATTAGTGGGAGACTTTGTGGGAGATAGGGTCTTCTTTTTCAGTTCCGAGAGAGAAACTGAATGGGTGAGGGTTTGAGGGAGAAAGAGCTATAGCGATATTCGGAAGTAGTGGGAGACAAGGTCTTCTTTCTGGGTTTTGAGAGAGAAACCGATTGGGTGAGGGTCTAAGGGAAAAAGATCTACAGTGATATTCGGAAGTAGTGGGAGACAAGGTCTTCTTTCTCGGTTCTGAGAGAGAAACTGATTGAGTGAGGGTCTGGAGAAACAACTACACTGATATTCAAAAATTTATAAATTTTCCCTTAAATTGCTAACTACGTGGTTAGACAAATATGGGTAATACAGGTCCAATTAAAATTCCAGAAAATGGGGCTATTCGCTCTTTTATTAGTATATATATTAAAGGGAAAGGGGTGGTCTTCCCTTTCACCAAATGGTAGTATTTTCCTTTTATATATAAAAGATTCTTCATTGAAACATAAGGTTTAACCATTATAGTCACTGATTTTTGGGTTAATGGTTCGACTGCTTAGTTCAAACGGATAGCCCATTCTGACAACAAAACTTAAAGAAAAAAAAGACGACAAAAAACCATTGAACAAGTCAACGGGTCGACTGTTCGACCGCTTGGATCAATGGGTCGTTGATCGATTCAACAGTTTTGGCCAAGGACCGGGGTTGGGATAAAACAAAACCGGTTACCTAGACAGTTCTCAATTAAAAAAATAAAAAAATGCCAAAAAACTTTGAACGGGTCAATGGGTCGTTGACCGATTCAACCCATTTTGGCCAGGGACCGGAATTGGGGTAAAATGGAACCGGTTGCCAGGACGGTTCCTGTGCTGAAATGTTTGTCCGTCCGGGTCAACAGCGGTTCGAAAACCATGGTTTTTATGTTTTTGGATTTTCACTATTCAAATGTTTCTTTTATTGTGGGCTTTATTCGAGCATGTGTGGTATGATCCTTTTTTTTCATTTTCTGTTTTTTTTTTTTTTTTTTGTGTTTGGTCTTCTTCTTCAAGATCCTCCAAAACAGTCCAGGGTTTACCACCATTTTATTTCTTCCTTTTTGTTTTTCATTGGGTTTTCTTGTGCAATGTTTTTTTTCTATTTTCTTACAAGATGATCTGCTTTGCCTCTTTCTTTGGTTGCATGTGTGTTTACCTCCATGTCAAAGCTGAACTTTGAACTCGGTTTTTCGATTTTTTTCCTTGGTTTTTTCAGCTTGGTGGATTTACTGCCAAATTTTTTCTATGCTTAAGGTCACTTTGGATTTATCTTTCAAGGTTTTGGAATCCCTTGCAATGTCCACCCTTCCCATGACTATGACTACAAAGTTATTTCGTCTAATTATTGACATCTAAAAAAAATGACTTAGAAACGGAACCGTTCTGCACACCAGTTTCTAGGTCAATGGTTCAACTGTTCGGTTTGAACGGATGGACCATTCTGACAACAAAAATAAATAAAAAAATGGCCAAAACTGTTGAATGGGTCGACGATTCGACAACTTGGGCCAACGGGTCATTGATTGATTCAACGATTTTTGGCTAGAGACCGGGTTTGGGGTAAAATGGAACCAGTTGCCTGGACGGTTCCCAAGCTGAACAGTCCTACCATTCGGATCAAGTAGGAGTTCTTGATGTGAAACAATGGACAACTATGAAGTAGAACTCAGAACTATCACTGTATGATCATGTTCTTTTGTATGAGATGCTTTGCTAAAGCAATATTTAAAAAAATGAACACATGATGATCTCTTCTAAGTCTTTATATGAGTTTTAAGACTTGAGTATTTATAATTGCAAGTTTCTTATTAAGAAACCATTGTCTTAATGTAGCAAATAGCAATATGACAATTCCATTTGAGCACCTACGAAGCAGGGGCCCGTCTGCTAGTATAATATTGATAAGAATGAAGGAGATTGTTACACGACACTTTCCTCTTCTCTTTTCATGTTCTTCTGTTTGAAGTAAAAAAAAAAAAAAAAACAAATAAATACTCTTTCATCCATTAAATATGTTATCATGGAGGAGGGAGGACAAGTTCAATTTAGGGTGAGACCATGATTCCTTGTGATGAGGAACTACAGACATGTATAGCACCATCACCTACTGAGGTTACAACCTACCTTAAGTTCCATTGTCCTTCAAATAACAATTGTTGATGCTTTTTTCCCTAAAGCTCAGTTTGGATGGAGTACAATTACAAATATGCAGAGTGCAAAACCTTGTATTTTGTATTATTTTATGTGTTTGTACTCTACATAATTTGTATTTGTACTCCTTCCAAACTGAGCTTAAGTTCTATTTGTTTGAAGTGTAAATTCAAATTTTACATGATGGAAAATGTGAATCGGTTTAATGATCAATGAAAATTGGGACTGGTTGATTTTGCAAATTTACACCAACCATGTTTGGTTGTCCAACGTATAAATTAGATGGAATTATTTGTCATAAATGGAAGCTGGTTTTGGGAATGTAATGCTTGAAAGGGAGAATGAAAAGAATGTCTAAATCTCTGGGGTGACGGAGAAGCGGAGTGATGTTTGAGATGGAGCAATGTCCAAGCCACATTGGGCATTACATTCCAAACATTATAAGATTGATAAAATATCACTAGATCTATACGTTGAACCTCTGTTTAGATGATTTATCAACAGATTTGTGATGGATTGGCAACATGCACTCAGATCTGGTGACAAACGTATAGATTTAGCTTCATTTAGTTGGAATAGTGTTTACACCTTGTTCGTCACGGGACAGTGACAATAATGCGCAATGTCTTCTATATGAGCAAACCTTTGAACCTGCAAGAAAGAGTAGAGAGAGAAAGAGAAATATCTCGTACCAGATGTTCGATGAAGAAGTAGTGAACCGGTGAGAGAGAAAAAGGCAGTTGAAATGGAGTAGATGGAAAACACAGGAGAGAGACAAGAGGGTGAGAGGAGTTTTACTTCGATGATAGCGGCTGATAAGTTTTACATCGATAATTTTGATGTATATTTTACACCGATTATTAGTGTAAAAAGAATTCAAAGTGGAGTGTTACACCGATTTGCAAGGTAAAATTACACTCTTTCCAAACACATGTAAAATTGAATCTGATGTAACCGTTTTTGATCACGTACCATTTTTTGTGATGTATAATTTTTTTTGGTTAAGTACCTCGTTATTTGACCCGGTGGTGACGTGCCTTGGTGATGAACTACTAGGTGGCGAACTCCCTGGTGGAGAACTGCCTGGTGGAGAACTCCCTGGTGGCGAACTGCTTGGTGGTGAGCTCCCTGGTGGCGAACTGCCTGGTGGCGAACTACCTGGTGGCAAGCTGCCTGGTGGCAAGCTGCCTGGTGCCGAACTGCCTGGTGGCGAACTGCCTGGTGACGAGCTGCCTGGTGGCGAACTGCCTGGTGGCGAGCTCCCTAGTGGCGAACTCCCCGGGGGAGAACTGCCTGGTGGATACGTCATTTGACTTGCTCCTAGGCGGCCTGCAACTCAGAGGATGATGGAGCTCCCTGGTGCAACGCAACCCGACTGCCCTCTGCATGAGGTGATTTCCTCTCCTTTGTAGGCAGCGGGAGCTGAGAAACCTGCAAGAACTGAATCAGAGCACCCGGGGGTATTTTCCCGATGGGGACTCTCCGATGCCTAAGTTAGCATTATGATTACAGAGAGCTTGGAGAGAAATGAGAGAGCTAGAGAGCAGGGGTTACCATCTTTTTTTTCTCCATCCCCCTCCCCTTTGGGGGGTGAGGTCTTTATATACCAGAGTCCTCGCGGGTTAGGTGGGTGAAAAGCCTCCAAACGGTAAGACTCGTCACATCCGTCAGAACCGGGGTACGGTGGTGAACTCCTCGAGGTCGTCAGGATGGCGCTTGTGTCAGGCGGCCAGGTCGGCGCCTGCGTCAGTCGGCGGGTCAGTGTCTGGGCTAGGTTGTCAGGTCGATGCCTGTGCCAGTCGGCGGGTCGGTGTCTAGGCTAGGTTGTCAGGTCGACGCCTGTGTCAGTCCGCGGGTCGGTGTCTAGGTCAGGTTGTTAGGCAGGAGGTCTTCCTGCGATACGCCAAACTACTCCTGTACCGAGCTACCCAACAAGTGGCGAGCTGCCCCGGGGGAGCTATGCAAAGCTGCTTGTGGCGAGCTCTACCGAGCTGCCTGGCTCCTTGGCGAGCTCTTTGGTGAGCTACCGAGCTCCTTGGTGAGATACCGAGCTCGTGGGGTATGCATGCCGAGTTTATCGGTGGGCGTCTTATGGGCGGCTAGGTCGGCCAGGTCGGATCATGTGCCAGGCTGATACATGTCGGCCAGGTCACGCAGGCCGTGCAGGCCGCCCGTATGCCGCGTGCAGGTCACGCCAGGTCAGCCAGACCGGTGCCCGGGTGGGACACCAACTTGGTAAGTTGTTGCCTGGGTGTTTGCCTAGTTGCCACGAGGTGCCACGTGTCGCAATTTCACTAGAGGGCCAAATCTGCCCTCATCAATTGCCCCCCACTCCCGAGCTGAGAGTAACTCGGCAAAGGGAGTAGATTTCTTTTGGCCCGTAAGTCGACGAGCTTTGGGAGCTGCCTGTATGTGGCGAGCTGCCAGTAAGGCAAGGGGGTCTCCGCCAGTTCAGTAGTGTAGCCATTAGGCTCTGGGGCAACTTATAGTCCACTTTTGCAGATTTTGCTCCTGCTGAGGAAGCGACTCGATATTTAGCAATAGGGTGGCTCGTAGGCTTTGGGAGTGACTCGTAATCTACTCTTCTTTCACTTTTGCCTGTGCTGGAGAGGCGACCGAATCTTAAGCAGTAATGTGGCCCGTAAGCTTTGGGAGTGACTCGTAGTCTACTCTTTTTTGACTTTGTCGTGCCGGAGAGGCGACCGGGTCTTAAGCAGTAATGTGGCCCGTAGGCTTTGGGAGTGACTCATAGTCTACTCTTTTTTGACTTTGCCTGTGCCGGAGAGGCGATCGGGTCTTAAGCAGTAATGTGGCCTGTAGGATTTGCCTGTGAGGTGTCGAGCTATGATTGTGCTACATCAGCTTCGTAATGCCGGTCACCCACTCCTACAAGAAGCTACTAGGATCTCGACCTTCGGGGGCATCACTACTAACTTTAGGTCTTCAACTCACATGGGAGCCTTGGAAGGCTCGACCGGTAAGGGCGCCTATGTAGTCTGTTGGCCGCCAACTCCCGCGGAAGCCACGAAGAGCTCATCTTTGTAGGGGGGACCTTGCAGAGAGGACTGATGAGGCATTATATAAATTGAAAGTAAGGTTGGTAGAGCTACTTAGTCTGTTGTCTCCCTCCATAGTCTTTGAGTTCATAAAAAATATAAACTATAAAGCGATAGCTTGGTGGTGAGCTACTTGGTGGCGAACCGCCTGGTGGCAAACTGCTTGGTGGTGAGCTCCCTGGTGGCGAACTGCCTGGTGGCGAGCTCCCTGGGGGCGAACTGCTTGGTAGCAAACTGCCTGGTGGCGAACTGCCTGGTGGCGAGCTGCCTGATGGTGAACTGCCTGGTGGCGAGCTGCCTGATGGCGAACTGCCTGGTGGCGAGCTCCCTGGTGGCAAACTCCCCAGGGGAGAACTGCCTGGTGGACTCGTCATTTGACTTGCTCCTAGGCGGCCTGCAACTCAGAGGATGATGGAACTCCCTGGTGTAGCGCAACCCGACAACCCTCTGCATGAGGTGATTTCCTCTCCTTTGTAGGCAGCGGGAGCTGAGTGCCTGGCTCCTTGGCGAGCTCTTTGGTGAGCTACCGAGCTCGTGGGGTATGCATGCCGAGTTTTTCGGTGGGTGTCTTATGGGCGGCTAGGTCGGCCTGAACGGATCATGTGCCAGGCTGATCCAGGTCGGCCAGGTCGCGCAGGCCACGCCATGCCATGCATAGGCCACGCCAGGTCGCGCGGAGGCCGCGCAAGGTCGCATGCAGGTCATGCCAGGTCGGGCGCAGGCCGCGCCTGGCCGTCCAGACCAGTGCCCGGGTGGGACACCAACTTGGTAAGTTGTTTCCTAGGTGTTTGCCTATTTGTCATGAGGTGCCACGTGTCGCAATTTCACTAGAGGGCCAAATCTGCCCTCATCAATTGTCCCCCACTCCCGAGCTGAGAGTAACTCAGCAAAGGGAGTAGATTTCTTTTGGTCCGTAAGTCGACGAGCTAGTAAGTGTTGATCCAATTTCTTTAGCTTTGGGAGCTGCCTGTATGTGGCGAGCTGTCAGTAAGGCGAGGGGGTCTCCGCCAGTTCAGTAGTGTAGCCCTTAGGCTCTGGGCAACTTATAGTTCACTTTTGCAGATTTTGCTCATGTTGAAGAAGCGACTGGATATTTAGCAATAGTGTGGCTCGTAGGCTTTGGGAGTGACTCGTAGTCTACTCTTCTTTGATTTTTGCCCGTGCCGGAGAGGCGACCGGGTCTTAAGCAGTAATGTGGCCCGTAGGCTTTGGGAGTGACTCGTAGTCTACTCTTTTTTGACTTTGCCTGTGCCAGAGAGGCGACCGGGTCTTAAGCAGTAATGTGGCCCGTAGGCTTTGGGAGTGACTCGTAGTCTACTCTTTTTTGACTTTGCCAGTGCCGGAGAGGCGATCGGGTCTTAAGAAGTAATGTGGCCCGTAGGCTTTGCCTGTGAGGTGTCGAGATATGATTGTGTTGCATCAGCTTCGTAATGCCGGTCACCCACTCCTACAAGAAGTTACTAGGAGCTCGACCTTCGGGGGTAGCACTACTAATTTTAGGTCGTCAGCTCACACGGGAGCCTTGGAAAGCTCGACCGGTAAGGGCGCCTATGTAGTCTGTTGTCTGCCAACTCCCGTGGAAGCAACGAAGAGCTCATCTTTGTAGGGGGGACCTTGCCGAAAGGACTGAAGAAGGATTATATGAATTGAAATTAACGTTGGTAGAGCTACTTAGTCTGTTAGCTCCCTGGTGGCAAACTGCTTTGTAGTGAGCTCCCTGGTGGCGAACTGCCTGGTGGCGAACTGCCTGGTGGTGAGCTGCCTGGTGGTGAACTGCCTGGTGGCGAGCTCCCTGGTGGCGAACTCCCCAGGGGAGAACTGCCTAGTGAACTCGTCATTTTACTTGCTCCTAGGCGGCCTGCAACTCAGAGGATGATGGAGCTCCCTAGTGCAGCACAACCCGACTGCCCTCTGCATGAGGTGATTTCCTCTCCTTTGTAGGCAGTGGGAGCTGAGGAACCTACGAGAACTGAATCAGAGGACCCAAGGGTATTTTCCTGGCGAGGACTCTCCGATGCCTAAGTTATCATTCTGATTACAGAGAGCTAGGAGAGAAATGAGAGAGTTAGAGAGCAGGGGTTCCCATCTTTTTTTTTCTTCATCCCCCTCCCCTTTAGGGGGTGAGTCTTTATATACCGGAGTCCTCGCGGGTTAGGTGGGTGAAAAGCCTCCAAACGGTAAGACTCGTCACATCCCGTCAGAACCGAGGTACGATGGTGAACTCCTCAAGGTCGTTAGGATGGCGCTTGTTAGGGCGGCGGGTCGGTGTCTGGGCCATGTTGTCAGGTCAACGCCTGTGTCAGTTGGCGGGTCGATGTGTAGGCCAGGTTGTCAGGTCGGCGCCTGTGTCAGTCGGCGGGTCAGTGTCTAGGCCAGGTTGTTAGGCAAGAGATCTTCCTGCGATATGCCAAACTACTCCTATACTAAGCTACCCTACAAGTGGCGAGCTACCCGGGGGAGCAATGCCGAGCTGCTTGTGGTGAGCTCTCCCGAGCTGCCTAGCTCCTTGGCGAGCTCTTTGGTGAGCTACCGAGCTCCTTGGTGAGATATCGAGCTCGTGGGGTCTGCATGCCGAGTTTATCGGTCGGCGTCTTATGGGCGGCTAGGTCAGCCAGGTTGGATCATGTGCCAGGATGATCCAGGTCGGCCGCGTCAGGCCGTGCACAGGTCGTGCCAGGCCGCGCCAGGTTGCTTGCAAGCCTCGCTAGGTCGCGCCAGGCCGCGTGTAGGTCACGCCAGTCCGGCCAGACCGGTGCCCGGGTGGGACACCAACTTGGTAAGTTGTTGCCTGGGTGTTTGCCTAGTTGTCACAAGGTGCCATGTGTCACAATTTCACTGGAGCCAAATTTGTGCTCATCAATTGCCCCCCACTCTCGAGTTGAGAGTAACTCAGCGAAGGGAGTAGATTTCTTTTGGCCCATAAGTCGACGAGCTAGTAAGTGCTGATCCAATTCCTTAGGCTTTGGAGCTTCCTGTATGTGGCGAGTTGCCAGTAAGGCGAGGGGGTCTCCGCTAGTTCAGTAGTGTAGCCCTTAGGCTCTGGGCAACTTATAGTTGACTTTTGCAGATTTTGCTCCTGCTGAGGAAGCGACTGGATATTTTGCAATAGTGTTGCCCGTAGGCTTTGGGAGTGACTTGTAGTCTACTCTTCTTTGACTTTTGCTCATGTCGAAGAGGCGACCGGGTCTTAAGCAGTAATGTGGCCCGTAGGCTTTGGGAGTGACTCGTAGTCTACTCTTTTTTGACTTTGCCCGTGCCGGAGAGGCGACCGGGTCTTAAGCAGTCATGTGGCCCGTAGACTTTGGGAGTGACTCGTAGTCTACTCTGTTTTGACTTTTCTCGTGCCGGAGAGGCGACCGGGTCTTAAGCAGTAATGTGGCCCGTAGGCTTTGCTTGTGAGTTGCTGAGCTATGATTGTGCTGCATCAGCTTCGTAATGGTGGTCACCCACTCCTACAAGAAGTTACTAGGAGCTCGACCTTCGGAGGCAGCACTACTAAATTTAAGTCGCCAGCTCCCACGGGATCCTTGGAAGGCTCGACTGGTAAGGGCGCCTATGTAGTCTGTTGGCCGCCAACTCTCGCGGAAGCCACAAAGAGCTCATCTTTGTAGGGGGGACCTTGCGGAGAGGACTGATGAGGCATTATCTGAATTGAAAGTAAGGTTGGTAGAGCTACTTAGTCTGTTAGCTCCCTGCATAGTCTTTGAGTTCATAAAAAAGCCTCCAAACGGAAGGACTCGTCACATCCCGTCAGAATCGGGGTACGGTGGTGAACTCCTCAAGGTCGTCAGGATGGCGCTTGTGTCAGGCGGCCAAGTCGGCACCTGGGCCAGGTTGTCAGGGCGGCACCTGCGTCAGTTGGCGGGTCGGTGTCTGGGCCAGGTTGTTAGGTGGCCAATTCGTAATCTACCCTACAAGTGGCGAGCTACCCGGGGGAGCTATGCCGAGCTGCTTGTCGCGAGCTCTACCGAGCTGCCTGGCTCCTTGGCGAGCTCTTTGGTGAGCTACCGAGCTCTTTGGCGTGCTCCTTGGTGAGATATTGAGCTCGTGGGGTATACATGCCGAGTTTATTAGTGGGCGTCTTATGGGCGGCTAGGTCGGCCAGGTCGAATCATGTGCCAGGTCGATCCAGGTCAGCCAGGTCGCGCAGGCCGCGCGCAGGTTGCACGCAGGCCGCGCCAGGCCACGTGCAGGTCACGCCAGGCCGGCCAGACCGGTGCTCGGGTGGGACACCAACTTGGTAAGTTGTTGCCTGGGAGTTTGCCTAGTTGTCACGAGGTTCCACATGTCACAATTTCACTGGAGGGCCAAATCTGCCCTCATCAGAATCGGAGTATAAAGTTTATACTTGTATGATTTTCCACCTCAGACAAACGTGGCCTAAAGAAGAATCTTGGGACAGGAAACAAATAGCTAGTCAAGTGTGAGCATTAATAAGAATGAGGTGAAAAAGAGTTTTCTACATGACTGACATGGCAAATCAATGTAGTTGATTTGATGCAAGGTTCAAAGTGTCGACACGTATTGGCTCATATCGGTTGATACGTATCGTTCCGGGACTCCTCTGATATGCCCTTACAATGGGTGTATCAGGGGTCTAACCAGTTCAGGGTGTGGAGGAGGACTAAACCGGCTCCCCTTAACCAGTTGCGAAAAAAAAAAAAGTACCAAAAGCTATATCGATTCGCCCAATATGCCCACACCACCACATCGTACGTATCAATATTTTGAACCTTGATTTGGCACTAGCTGGATTATCCATGTGCAATTGTGCATAATATTTATTTTTTCCGATCCTTTAAAATACTAATATTATTCTGCATCATAATCACTCTTTTTTTTCCATTATTACTTTGGAAATTATAGTTTGTGAAAATCATATGATATGAGAATGAATTGTGATCACACAACTCCCATTCCATTGGAATGGTTATAACCCCATGTCCCAATTTATGACCTCAGCTCTTGAGGTTTTTCTATAGCATACTATATGATTCTTGGGCTAGTATAACACTTATTCCGTTCATTAAGCACGTGAAAGGAATAGTACATTTAGTACAAATGAATTATGGCATATTATGCTTAAATTATGAGTTGTATGTCCAAATCACATGTGATATGTCGAAAGTCAGCAGTTTAGCACGCGTGGTGGTCACATTAACCCGTGGTCATAGCAATTCATTGAAGGTTGTGATTTTACCGTTTTAGCCCAAGAGGCCAAGACTCAAACCGAGTTATATATAAAAGGGTTATTAACTTATTATGTAAAACTCAAGTTTTCTTTATTTCTCAAGAATTTGTCCTTACTTTTCAAAACCTCTTTAGACCCCTTGTGAAATAAATTTTGTTATTTGAAACTCACCTTCTCTTAAAAAGGTGTCGAGTGTCAACTAGCTTGTTGGTCAACTCTCTAGTATCTGGTTGTAGTATAGACATGAGATAGAGTCCTGCCTTAATTAACCAAGGTTGGGAGGGGGGGTTACGGGTTTGGGGAGGGCTTGTGCAACCTGTTTGTCTACAAAAAATCATAAAAGAAGAAATGCAAAAAAAAAAAAAAAGAAAAAAGAAAAAAATTTTGGGCTCATTTAATTCAAAAGAATAGGGGTTTATAATCAAAATTAGACCAATTATTTGGTTGGGCAAAATTAGAATCTCACTCCTATTCCTGATGGAATGGTCATTCCCTCACCTTCCTTTTCTCTGGGAAATGAAATCTCAGGTGATTCCAATTTC